>NC_092754.1:100779379-100935840 GCF_047496795.1 Chiloscyllium punctatum | reverse complement strand
GAGAGAGAGGCTGAAAGGTAGCGGGGAGACAGAGAGGTGAGTGAAACTGACAGAGAGAGGGGGAGAAAGAGAGGTTAAGGGAGAGGGGGAGAGTGAGCAGGAAAGTGAGGAGCAAGAGAGGGGGACGAGCGAGAGGGGGAGACAGAGAGGTTGTGAGAGAGAGGGGGAGGGAGACAGAGTGGGGGAGTGAGTGGAGGAGTGAGTGTGGGGATTGAGTGGTGGTGAAAGAGTGGGTGTAGATAGTGTGGGGAGAGATAGAGGGAGGGAGTGAGGTGGGAGGGAGAGTGAGGTGTCAGAGTGAGGGGGTCGAAAGAGGGGGAGAGAGGGAGGGGGAGAGAGGGAGGGGGAGAGAGGGGTGGAGAGAGGGAGGGGGAGAGACAGGGGTCAGAGAGAGAGAGTGGGGAGAGAGAGGGGGAGAGAGGGAAATGTGAGAGAGTGAGGCAAGAGAGGGGGCAAAAGATGGGGAAAGAGAGAGAGGGAGAAAAGAGGGAGTGAGCGAGGGGGGAGCGAGAGAGAGTGGGTGGGGAGAGAGGGGTGGGTGAAAGGGGGAGGGGGAAGGCAGAGAGCAGGGAAGAGAGTGGGGAAGAGGGGGGGGCGAGGAGATAGAAGAAACGGAGAGAGATGAGAGGGAAGATGGAGAGAGGAGAGATAGAGGGGAGAGAGTGGAGAGAGAGGGGAGTATTGAAAAGGATAAAGAAAGAGGGTGGAGAGAGAAGAGGGCAAGAGAGGGGTACAGAGGGAGTGGGAGAGAGTGACGGGGAAAGGGGTAGGGGGAGAGAGAGTGAAAGAGGGAGAGAGAGAGGAGAAAGAGGGGAGAGAGGTGGTGAGAGAGAAGTGTGGGAGAGAGAGGTGGGGGAGAGAGAGGGGGAAGAAAGAGCGAGGGGAAGAGAGCGAGGGGAAGAGAGAGAGGGGGAGAGAGAGAGGGAGAGAGAGGGGGAGAGAGGGGGGGAGAGAGAGAGGGGGAGAGAAGGGGAGCGATAAGGGGAGAGATAAGGGGAGAGATAAGGGGGAGAGATGAGGGGGGAGAGATAAGGGGGAGAGATAAGGGGGAGTTATAAGGGGAGAGATAAGGGGGAGAGATAAGGGCGAGAGATAGGGGGAGAGATAGAACATAGAACATAGAACAATACAGCGCAGTACAGGCCCTTCGGCCCTCGATGTTGCGCCGATCAAAGCCCACCTAACCTACACTAACCCACTATCCTCCATATACCTATCCAATGCCCGCTTAAATACCCATAAAGAGGGAGAGTCCACTACTGCTACTGGCAGGGCATTCCATGATCTTACGACTCGCTGAGTGAAGAACCTACCCCTAACATCAGTCCTATATCTACCCCCCCTTAATTTAAAGCTATGCCCCCTTGTAATAGCTGACTCCATACGCGGAAAAAGGTTCTCACTGTCAACCCTATCTAACCCCCTAATCATCTTGTACACCTCTATCAAATCACCCCTAAACCTTCTTTTCTCCAAAGAAAACAACCCCAAGTGCCTCAGCCTTTCCTCATAGGATCTTCCTACCATACCAGGCAACATCCTGGTAAACCTCCTCTGCACCCGTTCCAGTGCCTCCACATCCTTCCTATAGTATGGCGACCAAAACTGCACACAATATTCCAGAAGCGGCCGCACCAGAGTCTTATACAACTGCAGCATGACCTCAGGACTCCGGAACTCAATTCCTCTACCAATAAAAGCCAGTACGCCATATGCCTTCTTCACTGCACTATTTACCTGGGTGGCAACTTTCAGAGATCTGTGTACATGGACACCAAGATCCCTCTGCTCTTCCACACTACCAAGTAGTCTACCATTAGCCCAGTAATCCATCTTTTTATTACTCTTACCAAAGTGAATCACTTCACACTTAGCTACATTGAACTCCATTTGCCACCTTTCTGCCCAGCTCTGCAGCTTCTCTATATCCCGCTGTAACCTGCCATATCCTTCCTCACTGTCTACAACTCCTCCGACTTTCGTATCATCCGCAAACTTGCTCACCCAACCTTCTAACCCTTCCTCCAGGTCATTTATAAAAATGACAAACAGCAATGGTCCCAAAACAGATCCTTGCGGAACACCACTAGTGACGGCACTCCAAGATGAATCTTTGCCATCAACTACTACCCTCTGTCTTCTTCCAGAGAGCCAATTCCTAATCCAAACCTCCAACTCACCCTCAATGCCATATCTCTGTATTTTCTGCAGTAGCCTACCATGGGGGACCTTATCAAACGCCTTACTAAAATCCATATATACTACATCTACCGCTTTCCCCTCATCTACCTCCTTCGTCACCTTCTCAAAGAATTCAATAAGGTTTGTGAGGCACGACCTGCCCTTCACAAAACCATGCTGACTATCCTTGATCACATCATTCTTATCCAGATGTGCATAAATCCTATCCCTTATAATTCTCTCTAAGACTTTGCCCACAACAGAAGTGAGACTCACTGGCCTATAGTTACTAGGATTATCCCTACTCCCCTACCGGGAGAGATTGGGGAAGAGATTGGGGGAGAGATTGGGGGAGAGATACCGGGAGAGATACCGGGAGAGATACCGGGAGAGAGAAGGGGATAGAGATGGGGAGAGAGAAGGGGAGAGAGAAGGGGAAAGAGAAGGGGAAAGAGAAGGGGAAAGAGAAGGGGAGAGAGAAGCGAAGAGAGAAGGGGAGAGAGAAGCGAAGAGAGAGAGAGGGGTTAGAGAGAGATGGATAAGAGAGCGAAAATGGGAGAGAAAGGGGTCAAATGCAGGGGTCGAGAGAGGGGAGTCGAGTGAGGACTTACGAAGGGAGTGGCGTGAGAGGTGTGTCAAGAGAGGGGGCACAGTGAGGGGGTCGAGAGAAGAGGGTTAAGAGAGGGGGTTCGAGAGAGTGCGTCGAGAGGGGGAGAGTGAGGGGAGGAGGATAGAGAGGGGTGAGAGCACAGGGGAGAGAGAGTGGGGAGAGAGAGAGTGGGGGAGAGAGGGGGCAGAGAGGGGGCAGAAATGGGGGAGAAAATGAGAGAGAGTGGACAGAGTGAGGGGTGAGAGATGGGGAGAGCGATTTGCAAGCAAGAGAGACAGGCGAGAGAGGGGGCGAGCGAGAGACAGAGAGCGGTGCAAGTGTGAGTGAGGGGACAGAAATGAGAGAGCGTCTGAGAGATCGAGAGAGAGTGCGATAAGGGGACAAGAGAGAGAAAGAGAGAGAGAGAGAAAGTTAGAAATAGGGGGAGAGCGAGATAGGGAGAGATACAAAGCGAGCTAGAGAGAGAGAGAGACATGACTGAGAGGCACGCGAGGGGGGAGAGAGAGAGAGTCAGGTGAGAGAGAGGTATGAGGTGGAGAGTGAGTGAGTGGGTGAGAGAGAGTGAGTGAGGGGAAGAGAAATAGAGAGAAAGGGTGAGAGAGGGGCTGAGAAAGAGAATGAGATTGAGAGGGTGAGAGATAGACAGAAAAGGTGAGAGATGGGCCGGGAAAGAGAATGAGAGTGAGAGGGTGAGAGATAGAGAGAGGGAATGAGAGAGGGGATCGAGAAAAAGGGACAGAGAGTCAGAGAGAGAGAGAGAGAGATCTCAGGGAGGACCAGTACAGCAGAGGTGAGATCAGGATCCTCACAAGATGGTGAGAATGAAGCCTAGAATGTAGCTGTTCACTGCCCAGCTCAGTGTCTATATCCTGTCTTCCGGGTCTGAATACAGAAGGCCACTAACTCCTCCCTGTGCTGTTTACTGTGAGTGATCTTAACGACTGCAGGATTTACTGAAGGCTCCAGACCTCCCTCTCCATCTCTCTCTGGCTGACCAAGCGTCTTTGATGCGGTAAAGGACGAGACAGGAGTTAGGAATTCAACTGAGACAGGAACATCCTGATTACCTGCAGGAGACATGGAAACAGACAGAATGGGAAATTAGACTGTTGCAGTCAGGGTTACACATGGAGGATGGCACTGAGTCCCACAGAGATCTGGAAAATCCCAATCTCCATCCCTGGCCTGTGCTGCTGCGTCTCTCTGGAGTGGAGAATTCTGTTGGCTCGGGATCTGGAGTAGCTGCAAATGTGAGAGACGCTGACAGAGGCTGCAATTAGACCCACACAGTGAGGGATACCACACGGAGAGATACTGAGTGATATCACCAGAGTGCAGGAAGGTATCAGGATCACACAATGGTCATGATGAAAGGGTTGTGATTTATGGTGCACGGGGATCAGTACTCAGTGACAGGTGAGTTACGAGTGGGACAGGTGATGGCCTCGTACTATTCTCACCCGACTGTTCATCCAGATGTTAATGCTGGTGTCTAGTATAACCCATCTAACTGCTTAATATCCTTTTAGGAAGGAAATCTATTATAGACAGCGGGTCTGGCCTACACATGATCCAGACCCAGAGCAGTTGGGTTGACTCTAAACTGCTCTCTGTAATCATCCAGCAAGGCACTCAACTCAAGGGCAGCTCGGGGTGGGCATGCGATGCTGGCCAGCCAGAGACAGCAACATCCCCTGAGTGAATTAAACACAACACTGTTGGGAGCAGTGTCCAGGCCAATCATGTTGGTAGGCTTATGGGCAGGACTTTAAACAGACAGAGAGGATGCAGGGTCAGGGTTCAGGTGAAAGGAGCTTTCCAAATCCAAAGAGAAATGGCAATGTAGCTGAAGAAAAGCAGAAAGGAACAGGAAGAGACAGAGTTTAACTGAAACTGTACATCAGTGAATTGGACTGTGAGAAGAAATTGTGGAAAGAGTCAATCATAATGTTATTTTTTGGACTGGATAAAGTCTCTGCAATAAGGTGGATGGACTGTGGCACAGAGATAAATGAGATTTAGTGGTGACACGGTGAACAAAATGTGGAACATGAATATTTTATTAAACACCTTCTTGAGGGATGTCCGGAAGTGCAGGATGGGTAACCCTGACAGTAATGAGTAACAAAGGCATTACAGAGAAAGCATTTGGCCTCAGATGAAGAAGCTGAATCAGTCTGAATGCAGATTCTCGGTAACACGTGTCAAAAACACAAGCAGGAGAACAGTTTAGAGGCTGCCTAACAGCATTTCATTGCTCAACCCTGTTACACATTCCAATGAATCCTGTGTAATGCAAAGGCACTGTGATAATTCTGGGAGAGGTCAGTTTTTGTATAATCTGGGACAGTCACATTGGCAAAAGTGATGTTCTCCGAACTCCTCTTTAAATGTTTTTGTCAATGTTTCTTTGAATAACACGTTGTGCAAACGGCCAGGGAGGTGACTATCTCAGATCGACCGTTGTTTGATGACGCTGAGGGAAGGAGTATTGTCCCACTGAGATATCCTCTGAGAAATTGTAGTGTACTGGAATTCAGCGAGATGATGGATTTTTAAAGTGACCATAAAGCACACCCTACAATCACAATCAAAGCCACTGACATGTGTTTGAGAGGAGAACTAACCAAGGTAAACAGGGGAAACAGTGAAGTGTATGGCTGTAAATGGACAGTACAAAACATTTCCAGTCATAGAGATGCACAGCACAGAAACAGGGCCTTCGGTCCAACTCGTTCACGCCACCCACATATCCTAACATAATCTCGTCACATTTGCCAGCACTTGGCGCAAATCTCTCTCAACTCTTCCTGTTCTTATACCCATCCAGATGCCTTTTAAATGCAGTCATTGTACCAGTCTCCACCACTTCACCAGGCAGGTCATTCCATACACGCAACACCCTCCACATCAAAACGTTGTCCCTTACGTTCCTTTTATATCTTTCCCCTCTCATCCTGAACCTAGGCCCTCCAGTTCTAGACTACCCCACCTCAGGGAAAAGACCGTGTCTGTTAAACCTATCCATGCCTCTCATGCTTTTATAAACCTCCATATGGGTTACCCTCAGCCTCAGACATTCCAGGGAAAACATCCCCAGCCCATTTAACCTCTCCCTTTAGCTCAAATCCTCTAATCCTGTCAGCGTCTTTGCAAATCTTTTCTGAACCCTTTCAATTTACCCAACATCATCCCGATAGGGAGGAGACAAGAATTGCACGCAATATGCCAAAACTGGCTTATCCAATTTCCTGTACAGCCACAACCTGACCTCCCAACACCTCTACTCAATGCACTGATCAGTAACCACAAGCATACCAAACTCCTTCTTCACTATCCTATCGACCCACAATTCTCCTTTCAAGGAACAATGAACCTGCACTCCAAGGTCCCTTTGTTCAGAAACACTCCCTGGGACCTTAACATTAAGTGTATCAGTCCTGCGAAGAGTTGTTTTTTCAAAAATGTAGCACCTCCCATTTATCTAAATGAAGCTCCATCTGCCACTCCTCAGCAAATTGGCCAATCAGTTCACCATCCCGTTGGAATGTGATGTAACATTCTTCACTGTCCACTACACCTCCAATTTTGGTGTCATCTGCAAACTGACTAACTATACCTGCTGTGTTCACATTCAAATCATTTATATAATTAATGGAAAGTAGTGGACGCAGCACCGATCCTTGTGGCACTCCACTGGTCACAGGTCTCCAGTCTGAAAAAAACCCTCCACAACTACCCTCTGTCTTCTAACTTCGAGCCAGTTCTGTATCCAACTGGCTGGTTTTCCCTGTATTCCATGAGATCTATCCTTGCTCTCCAATCTCCCATGTGGAAACATTTCGAACACCTTACTGAAGTCTATATCACTCACATCCACCGCGCTGCCCTCATCAATCCTTTTGTTACTTCTTCAAAAAACTCAATACCTTGAGACATGATTTCCCACGTACAAGGCAATGCTGACTATCCCCAATTAGACATTGCCTTTCTAAACACATGTAATTCCTGTCTCTCATGTATCCGTCTGTCAACGTGCCCACGACTGATGTCAGGCAAACCAGTCTGTAGTTCCCTGACTTTTCCATACCAGCCTTCCTAAACAGTGATGCCATGTTTGTCAACCTCCAGTCCTCTGGCAGCTCACCTGTGAATATTGATGATGCAAATATCTCAGTAAGAGGCCCAACAAACACTTCTCTACCTTCCCACAGAGATCGAGAGTATACCTGATAAGGTCCTGGGGATTTTTCCACTTTTAACCATTTCAAGACATCCAGCACCTCCTCCTCTGTAATGTGGACATTTTGCAAGATGACATCATCTATTTCCCAATGCTATTTCCCAAACCATCATTCTATTCTATATCTTCCTGGTCCTTCTCGACAGAAACTACTTGTTCAGTTTCTCCCCCATCTCCTGCAGCTCCACGTGCAGGCTGCCATGATCTTTGAGGGGCCTTAATCTCTCCCCAGTGACCCTTTTGTCCTTTATGGATTTATAAAAACATTTTGGATTCTCCTAAAACCTATTTGCCAAACAATCTCAAGTCCCCTTTTTGCCCTCCTGATTTCCATCTAACACTACAAAACACTGCACTCGCCCCGTGCCTGACTGATCTCTACCCAACACTGCACTAAACCCCTCCCTGACTGATCCCTACCCAACACTGCACTCACCCCCTCTCTGACTGATCTCTACCCAACACTTCACTCACCCCCTCCCTGACTGTTCCCTACCCAACACTGTAATCTCCCATTCCCTGACTGATCCCTACCCAAAACTGTAATAACCACCTCCCTGGCTGCTCCCTACCCAACACTGTAACCACCCACTTTCTGACTGATCCCAACCCAACACTGCAATCTCCCCCTCCGTGACTCATCCTTAACCAACAGTGCACTCACCCCCTCCCTGACTGATCCCTACCCAGCACTGCAATCTCCCCCTCCCTGACTGATCACTAACCAACACTGCACTCACCCCCTCCCTGACTGATCCCTGCGCGATACTGCAATCTCCCCCTCCCTGACTGATCCTACACAATACTGCAATCTCCCCCTCACTGACTGATCCCAACCCAACACTGCAATCTCCCCCTCCGTGACTCATCCTTAACCAACAGTGCACTCACCCCCTCCCTGACTGATCCCTACCCAGCAATGCAATCTCCCCCTCCCTGACTGATCACTAACCAACACTGCACTCACCCCCTCCCTGACTGATCCCTGCGCGATACTGCAATCTCCCCCTCCCTGACTGATCCTGCACAATACTGCAATCTCCCCCTCACTGACTGATCCCCTACTCAACATTGCAATCTCCCCCTCCCTGACAAATCCCTACCCAACACTGCACTCACCCCCTCTCTGACTTGTCCCTACCCAACACTGCGCTCTCCCTCTCCCTGACTGATCCCTTCCCAATACTGCAACCTCCCCCTCACTGACTGATCCCTACCCAACACTGTACTCACCCCCTCCCTGACAGTTCCCTACCCAACATTGTAATCTTCCCCATCCTGACTAAACCCTACCCAACACTGCACTCACCTCCTCCCTGTCTCATCTCTTTCCAACACTGTATTGCTCGCCCTCCCTGACTGATTCCCACCCAACAAAGCAATCTCCCCCTCCCTGCCCCATCGCTCCCAGATTAGGTCAGTGCGATGGACCTATTAACATTTAATCCTGTCCATTGTGTATTTGACTATGACAACATTGAGAGTACACTATGTGCTGTCAATCTCCAGAGGGTTCGATGGGGGCACTTCGAGGAAGCTTTCCTCCAGATCTAAGTCCATTCTCAAACTAATCTGGGATATTTGCATGAGAACCGTTTCAGTGATGATTCACTTTTAATCCTTTCTGTGCCTTGCTGTAGTTAGCTGGGAACACTGATAACCTGGGCAGATTGTTCCTAGGAATTTTGATGGGAAGCCAGATTAAATGGAGATTTCTGGGTCCCATTCCTTCACGTGGAAGTGATAAAGTCCCACAAGTGAACATTGAGATACTGATGATGTTGTCCAGTTATTTCTAAAACAAAGGTAAACAACCCGACCAGAATGTTCGGAGTGAGGTGACAGTGGGGGAGCACTTGGAACCAGTGACCATAGTTCTATTAATATTGTAATCATTGTGGAGTAAGGCAAAATGTTCCCCAGGTGCTCGTTCTACATTGGGGCAAAGCACATTCTGACGGAATTAGCCAGCAGCTGCAGGGTTGCTTTGAGAAGTTTGGTTGCAGCCAAAGGAACCTCTGGCAAGTGGAAGTACTTTAAATGTGGGAGATCTACAGTTCAAGACCTGTACGTTCCTGTGAGTGTGAAGAGCAAGGTTGGCAGGAATAAGGAACCCTGGATGACATGATACTTTGAGGTTTTAACCAGAAAAATATGCAGGCATGGCTCAGGTACAGGCAGCTGGGGTCAAGGGAATCCCTGAGGATACATAGGGGACCCAAGAGTTTACTGAAGAAGGAAATCAGGAGGCCATATGACCTTGGCTGAGAAGATTTGGGTGAATCCAAAGAGATTCTTCAAGTATGTTAAAGGAAAGAGAATAACTAGAGAGAGAATAGAACTCTTCATGGACATGTATGTGCAGAATCGCAGGAGTTATTTCCTCTCTGTGTTGACCGTGGAGAAGGACATGAAGGATTGGGAACTTGGGGAAGTTAGTGATCATCTCTTGGGAACAGTCCATATGACAGGAGAGGAAGTGTTGAACGCATTAGAATTTATGAGGGTGAGTAAATCTCCTGGACCCAACCAAAGAATCCAAGAACACTGCAAGAAATTGTGGGTCCCAGGCTGATCCTTTTGCAGCAGCGTTACCCGGGGTGAGGTCCCGGAAGATTGGAGGGCAGCAAATGTTGTGCCCTTATTCGAGAAGGGCTGCAAAGAAAAACCCGGGAACTATAGATCAGTAAACTGAACATGTGAGGTCATTAATTTACTTGAGAAGATTCTGAAAGATTAGATATACAAGCATTTGTAAATACAGCATTTGATTAGGAGTAGTCAGCGTACCCTTTTGCGTCGGAGACCATGTCTCACAAATTTGTTAGCGTTCTTTGATGAAGTGATCAGGAAGGTCGATGAGGGCAGGCTAGTACATGTAGACTCTATAGATTTCAATAAGGCCTTTGATAAGATTCCACATGGTAACTTGCTCTGGACGATTAGATCGCATGGAATCCAGGGGGCGTTGGCAAGCTGAGTACACAATTGGCTTGATGGTGGGAAGCAGACGGTAATAGTCAGACTGAAGGCCTGTAACTAGTGGTGTGCCTAATCGGTCATAAAATCATATAATCCCTACACTGTGGAAACAGGCCCTTCAGCACAACAAGTCCACTGGCCCTCTGAAGATTATTCCACCCAAACCCATTCCCGTTCCCTATTACGCTACATTTACCCCTGACTAATGCAACTTACTTATGCATCCATAAACACTATAGGCAATTGTGCATGGCCAATTGACCTAACCTGCTCAACTTTGGGTTGTGGGATGAAACCCTAGCACCCAGAGGAAACCCACGCAGACATGAGGAGAACGTACAAACTCAGTTGGTGCGACATGTTTGCTCAGTGGTTGGCACTGCTGCCTCACAGCGCCAGGGACCCGGGTTCGACTCCAGCGTCGGGTGACTGTGTGACGTTTTCACATTCTCCCTGTGTCTGCATGGGTTTCCTCTGGGTGCTCCGGTTTCCTCCTACAATCCAAAAATGCGCAGGTCAGATGAATTGGCCGTGCTAAATTGTCCATCGTGCTAGGTGCATTCGTCAAGTGTAAATATTGGGCAGGGAGAATGGCTCTGGGTGGGTTACTCTTCGGCAGGTCAGTGTGAACTTGTTGGGCCAAATAGCCTGTTTCCATACGGTAGGAAATCTAATCCTAACAGGATTTAACCCAGACAGACCATCCTGTGAGGTTGGAATTGAACCCAAATCCACGGTGCTGTGGGGCAGCAGTGCTAACCATTGAGCCACTGAGCTGGTCAGTGCTAGGCCCACTACTGTTTGTTATCAATATCAATGATTTGGATGAGGATGTTTAAGGCATGATTAGAAAGTTTTCAGATTACACTAAAATAAGAGAGGGAGGTTCTCAGCAATTGCAACAGGGCCTTGATTGGGGAATTGGGCTTAGAAATGGCAAATTGCGTTTAATATAGACAAGGGCGAGATCTAACATTTTGGAAAGTCAAATCAAGACAGGTGTTTCATGGTGAATGGTAGGGCCTGAAGGAGTGTAGTGGGACAGCGGGACCTTGGATCCCAGGAGCACGGTCTCTGAACTCAGATAGACAGGGCAGTGAAGAAAGCTTTTGGCACATTGGTGCCTTCATCAGTCAGGGCATGCAATATCGAAGTTGGGAAGTTCTGTTTCAGTTGTACAGTATTCAGTTTTGTCCACCTTGACATCGGAAGCATTTTATTAAATTGGAAAGCGTGCAGAAGAAATTTACAAGGATGTTTCGAGTAATCAACTAGACAGTTATAGAGAGAGGTTGCACAAGGTACGACATTTTCTTTAGTGTGTAGGAGACGGAGAGGTGTCCTTATAGAGGTTTATAAGATAATAGGAGGCATAGACAGGGTGAATGCGCTCAGTCTTTATTCAAGGCTTGGGACATCGAGGACGAAAGGGCATCAGTTTAAAGTGAAAGGAGAAGATTAATAGGGAACCTGAGGGACAACCCTTTTCTCCAGAGGGTGTTACACATACGGAATGAACTATCAGTGGAAGTAGTCAAGGAGGATACATTTAATAATAGTTAAAAGGCACTTGGACAAATACATGGAGAGGAACATACTGAAAGGATATGGACCAAGTGCAGGGAAACGGGGTTAGTGTGGATATACCAGTTTGGGCCAAAGAGCCTGTATCCATGCTGTAGAACTCTATGACTCTATGAACATACCCAGGTGTCCCATAATACAGAAGCAGCCAAAGAAACACGAACATGAGCGGGTACAAATGTGAAACAGTTCTGCAGAATTTGGCAGGAAGCCACCCTGGCATTGCAGTGAAGGATTCCTTGCACAGGAGCTGTGGTGAGATGCCCATAGAGAACTGGGGAAGGAAGCTGGAAATCTCACTCCACTCCGATAGCCTGAAGGACCCCGGCTGGGATAAGGCAGCTGGGATCCAGCCACCTTATGGAAACCTACAGGCTGTGACAGAACTAGGCTTCCTAAACGATGAGCAGGACAGAAGGTTGCAGGAAAATCTCACCCACATGGGACTACTCCAGTTACAATTGGGAAGCGACCAATCCAGTGAAAGGGGGGTCTCTGGGGATGTGGAGACAGCCTCGGGTTACATTGATAAACTGGAAGGACAGTGTCGGGAGCTCCAAGCGGCTGCATAGCTTCTGTACACCTGCAACACGGAGCAACATGCATCAGGCCCGAGTAGGAGGTGCCAGGAGCAAATACAATCCCTAGGGAACCAGGGATCCTCCCAGAATGGGATAATGTGTGCCGTTGGTGTTCTACCTCCCCAGGGAGATAATGACAGGCCGCACAATGATGCATCCACACTCGCTCACAGATGGAACTCCTACTGCCTTTCTTCTGTGTAACTGCACCTTTTGCCCCGAGCCCTGACCCACAGGCGGACCCAGATTCCATGAATCCTGTGGTTACCCAGTGTAACGCAGCTGATGGTCTCACTCCGTACACAACAGCCATTCCAGGCACCCAGCTGGTGAGCAGCACCAAAAAAATCCCGTCTCTGACCCAGATACATGTTTGGATGAGATTGACCGACAGTCTGTCATACACAGAGTGAACGCTGAGGAGCAAACCTAATGAATCGCCATGTGCCTTAGTCCAGCAGGCCATTCAGCCCTCCCTGAGATCCAACAGCTCGGAGGGGCATCCATGATGAGATGAAGTCAGCAATCCTCACTGCTCAAGGGCAGGATATGGCAGACCCTGCAGAGGTGCTGCATAAATGCAGAACAACAATCGGGGGAATGACCCTCCCCTCCCCCTGTCAGCTTCATCTGGAAATTCTGGGTCCAATTTGTCTGGAATTTTGGGGCTATGACCTGCACCTCTCTTAGCGATGAGAAACTGGGCCCGACCCTTTGTCTCCCATGTCTCAGAAAGAAGGAGGGACACCTGGGATTCGAAAGCTCTGACGCCGCCTGTAATGAGGCTTGGGCCCTCTGCTAATTAATCGCTGAATAGGAAGTGGACTTTAGGGATTTCCACGTTGTGGTACAGAGGCTCGTGGATCACAGGCGATTGGTGCTGTTTCCTCAAGAATGGGTGTATGGTTGTGAGCTATTGAGCACCAGCCCAGACAAGGGATCAGAGTTCAAACAGTGATAACCCAGGAAGCCAACCAGGGAGCATTCCTCAGGAACAAAATTAAAATCAGACTGAGACCAGGAGTGAAGGCTCCTCTCCCAGCTTCCCCGACACACCAGGTTCTCGCAATGGACTAGTCACTAAACCCACAAACAATACCTTGTTCACTGACATTTATCACAAACTGATGCCAATCATAATGAATGCAACAGGGATACAGTAACCAGAGTAATGTCCTTCCCCATTAAAATGATTATGTTGACACCTGACCCACAGGATAAGGTGGTGAAGGACAAGGAAATATGAGCGAAAGCCCACAACAGCAATTCGCAGATGAAAGAAAAGGGAACTCCACAATGATTTAGCCACAGCATGCAAGTCCACTCCCAGGGCAGGAGTGTTACCGGTCAGTATGCTAACTTGGCTAATTTGGAGAATAAACTCAGGATCCTGACCCAACAACTCTGTAATGAACCTCAGAAATACTGACCACAGAAAACCCAGAGGAGACCATGGGACAACTGGTGGAGAATCAGGCTAACCATCACTTAGTGACCAAACTGGAGTGTCACGCCAACACGATTAACCAGATCATCCACGGCCCAATCAGAGATGATGGTGAGCAGTAAAATCACACCCTGTGCAATAACGGGATGATGGAACAGCTGAGGGAGGAGCTCACGCAGGCCAGCCAGGGAAAAGTCCCATCCCGGGTTAGTGGCAAACAACGTAAATATCTGTTCCAGGAGAACACCCACACCAATGTCTCTCACTGTCACTGACAGCAGCTCACCAAGGGCTGGGTTAATGATAGCTGTAAGGACACTCTCATTGGGACACTTGGTTTGGTGCGAGGTGTGGGATGTAGGTAAAGTAGTGTTATTTCTGCAATTATAATTACTTATGCAAGGTAAATGCACTCACACCAGTGTATAATTGTTTCAACGAAGAGCTGAGGAAAAAGAATAAAATCTATGTGGAGGAAATATATAATTGTTTTTGTATTAGCTAAAATGTGCATACAAGAATGAAATGTGTCTGCTAACAATGGTAGACAAATAAATATGGTACTGTGAGGATGTAGGTTAAGCCAGATATGCTTGTAGAGGCAGTAATTATAATCATCTGTTTCCCACTTTTGCAAAAACACAAAAACAAACCCCAATTAAAAGGTCATAAGGATCAATATGGTTGGGGAAAGGGAGGAAATGTCACAGGTGGGGGAAGTAGATAATAGTGAAGGAGGATATACCTAACAATGGACCACAGCAAGATGTGGTGAAATGGCCCAGTAAAACTTGTACATTGTAATGAACAAGGCCGGTTAAGGCAAGAGATATACAATAGTAATGGCCACCAGGTTTAGAGTAGTGAATCCTATATAAGGTATGTACTTGCTAAACTCTGCGTGCCCTATTCCAGGCACCATGCTTGCAAGCGTCTAATAAACATACTGATTGCTTCAGATCTTGTCTTGGGCTGAAACTATTGAAGTGAGTGATCTTTGTTTCTCACACCATGTGACAAAGTTAGGATGAAGTCCAAATTATGGGAGTTGCACAAAAATGGTATTTGTTTGGGTTACCATGAATCCATCCCACATACTCTGAAGATAGACGGAACAGGGACCACCCCTAACTAAAATGAAGGAACAGGCCATACTATCACATGCCCATAGCCTGTCATCCATGAATTTGGCTCCTCTCACATCATGCTGTGGCCCTAACTGCACTCACCTTGATATATCTTGAGGGTATTGGTGGTTATGATTGCAGGTTGCAACAGAATGGGTAGCATCATTATGCATAATGCCTGGACACACTCACAGGGGCTATAAGGCTGATAGAATTCTCAGGGAAATCTACTCAGGAGGGAATTCCAGGATTTTGAGCCATCAGGTCTTATTCCCTTGTATTTATTCTGATCACTGTCTATGCATCACAATTCTGTACATAATGACGTTCGCTCAGACAGCTGGCTACTCTGCCAACAAGCATACCCAGCGTTTAAAAGCAGGTTTGCAATTCATTGTATAAGCTTCTTTCCATCTAAATGGAAGAGTTGCGTGAAATGTCACAACCTCCTGGCTAAAACAAAGATAGACAGCCAAGGTATATTGGCCAAGTAAATATCCCAAATCAAAAAACCCGCACTCCAGGCACAGTGCAAACACAGCGGCCAAGTGGTAATGACATCAACATAATGTAAAAGGCAACAGTTCTCCAGGACAGACATATCCCTTACAACGTGTCCACCAAACAAAGGAGGGCCCAGACAGGAAGGTACCGGGTCCTGCTACAAAAAGAAACTATCAGTAACGAGCCATCCAAATGGTTGGAAATATTTCAAACTATGAGCCGATTCTCCTAACTGGCCAGAACTACAGAAAGTTCCGGGAAACCATCCAGAAATGAACACAAACAGGGTTCACCTGCAGACTGATGTCTTGAATCTTCTGGAGGCCATCTGAGGAGACCAGCATGACAAGAGACAGACAGACAGACAGATAGAGAAAGAAAGAAGCTTCACAGACCCAAAGGCAGAACCAGAGAGGGAGAGATAGAAAGACAGTTTGAAGCAAACCCCAGAAACATAGGAGAGAGGGAGTGTGCAAAACCATTGAGAGAGAGAGATAGAGCTGGAAACAACTGGAATAATGTGTGTCACCCCTTCAGTCTGTCCATGCTTTAACTCCTGTTTGTCTCAGTCTGACCCTCCTTCTCTCTCTCTCTGTCCTTCTGTCTCTGCCTGTCTCTCTCTCTCTCTCTCACTCACTGCCTTTTTCTCACTCTCCCTTTCCCTGTATCTCTTTGCCCATCTTACTCTCATCTCCATCCACACTCTCTCGATCTGTCTCTCTCTTTTTCTTAGCCTCCCTTTCTGTATCTTCCCTATTTCTGACCTGAAAGTGCTCACCCAATTTTGAACCCCCTCAAAAATATTTTGCCCCCCATTTTCATTCTCCTCCCAAATTGATCCCCTTCCCCAAATATCTTCCCTCCCAAGTAATTGCCTCACCAAATGTGTCCCACTGAAATATTTTGCTGCCTCCAACATTGTTGTGAGCCCCACTCCCTGGGGCAGAGGGAAATGAGTGGAAAAGTGTGGAGCTGGAAAAGCCCAGCAGGTCAGGCCTGAACCACCAATTATCCTTCCTGAACTGCTGTGCTTCCCCAGCTCCACACTTTGTGACTCTGACTCTCCAGCAACTGCAGTCCTCACTTTCTCACACTGGTAAATGAGTCAGTGTTGACTGACTGGCCTGTGATTGTTTTAATGCACAGAAAGATCCCAGTCCCAGAATTACAGAAGATTTGCATCATAGATGGAATCCTTTCTGCCCATTATGCCTCCGCCCCCATTAAATGATCCTGGACTTGTTCAGGATCCTCAGGATTGGTCCCTGAATGGCCTCATTGACTATGTTTCATGTGGAGACCTTTTCTCTGCCCTGTCTCAGACTTTGCATCACATGCTATCCTTACCTCCATCTCTCTCTGACAACAGACCCCCCCTTTCTCCATCAACCCCAAAACCCCAACAAACACTCCACCTTTCTCTCGCTGTCCCACTCCCTCCTTGTCCCCACTCTCCCCGTTCCCATGCAGATTCACAGCCCCTGGGCTGGAGGATATAGCGCAGAGACTAACTCACCTTTTAACTGACTGCTGTGATGCACAGCAAGATCCCACTCTGAAACCATCGTCAATTACACAAACTGTCCTTCTCCCTCCATATACGTCCTTTTCTCTCTCTCTCTCCCCCACTCTCTCACACTGTCCTTCTCTCACTCTCTCTGTCTCACTGACTCTCACTGCCCATCTCTCTCCACACTTTCTCCATATCCACTCTCTCCATGTCTCTCTCTCTTTTTGTCAACCTCCCTTTCTCTTTTTCTCTATTTCAGACTCACTCAGAAACATACTCCATGTACCTTCCACTCACCCACTCCCCACAGTTGGGGTAAATCCTGGGAGAGACCAGGCACTGAGGCAAACTCTTCCCATTGC
The DNA here is from genome assembly GCF_047496795.1 of Chiloscyllium punctatum. NCBI lineage: Eukaryota > Metazoa > Chordata > Chondrichthyes > Orectolobiformes > Hemiscylliidae > Chiloscyllium > Chiloscyllium punctatum. The sequence continues at coordinate 100,918,709 of NC_092754.1, read as the reverse complement.
CCCTTCCCCAGTCACTGGGACAGAACAGAGGGGTCCAGGGAGAAACAGGGAGAGAAACTACAGGAGAGAAAGAGAGATGGACAGACACTGAGAGGGAGGGAGAGAACAACAGAAAGACTGGCAGGCAGAGAGAGAGGGTGAGAAAATGAGAAGAACTGAGAGAGAGCAGGAGAGAGACAGGCAGAGACAGAGTGAAACTCCAGGAAGAGAAATACAATGTCAGACTGATACAACATAAAAATTGGGGAGAAAGACAGTAAGAGAAGGTCAGACAGACTACCAAGACAGAAATCTCAGTGAGAGATATAGGACAGAGAGAGGAGTTGCAACAGCAGAGAGATAGATCTGAGAGAGTTGGATGATGGTGGAGGAGGGGGGAGTTGGGGGTGGAGTTGCTCTGATGCAGCAAGAATGATGTACCGGCAGGAATAGCAAGATCCCACAGAACTGAGAGACAGATGCAGAGAGGGTTTGAGAAAGGTGTTGATCTTGTGAAAGATTGAATTATTGAGCATTCCTGGAAAAAAAACCTGATGAGATGACAAAGAGGGAAAGGGAATCTACCGGGAAATGAAAATAGGGCAGAGATGTGAAAGATATTGAGAGATAGGGATTGAAGGAAAGCAATGGGAGAGAGAACTGGGAACACAGAAATAGACAGGAGAGCTGCAGTGAGAGAGGGAAGCCGTGAAATCTGTGTGATCAGACCACTCTCTAGCATTTTGCTCCTTTGTCTCTCCCGAGTCCAGAGCTCGCCTCTTGTGGCAAAATTCCCATAGACAGCCTGAATCCCACAATTCTTCTGTGTGTGTGTGTGTGCGTGCGTGCGCGTGTGCGTGTGCGTGTGTGCGTGCGTGTGTGTGTTTCTGTGTATGATGTGTGTCTGTGTGTGTGTGGCTCTGCATATGTGTGTGTGTGTATGTGTGTTCGCTCTCTCTGATTCCAGCTCCTGTACGATGATTCCTCATGGCAGAACAATTTGATTCTCTGTCTCTGGATTGTCCTAGTTTCAGCTCCCAAATCAAATGTTGAATCATCCACGATCCTATTGAATAGCAGAGCAGGCTCGAGGGGCTGAATGATCTCCTCCTGTTCCTATTTCAAATGGTCGTATGTTCTTAATGCTATCTCCTAGCTCTTGGCCCACACACTGGAAGTTAGGATGACGAAACGACCTGATCTGTAGAGTGCTGCACTCTTCCGTGAGTCTCGCAGGGAACCAGCCTGATTTGGATTGGAGTTGCAGCCTCTCAGTGAGAAGTGAAATCTCCACCAGGTTCTCACTGTCAGGTGGAGCGGGCCAGTCACGGGGAAGCAAACAGCAGGCCACCTATGCTCTGTCCTCCAGCTCCATTTCAGAAGGCCACGTGGGAGGGGCTTGTTTCCTTTATCAGCTTCCAGTGCTCTCCCGTTTGGGTTAGGGTGGGGGCCGAATGACATTGCTCCTGGCTCCTATTGAGGTGCAGGCTGGCTATGATTGGGTTATACAGGGCAGGTCCCTGGAGTGAGGTCGGTTGGTTCAGTTGGCTGGGCAGTTAGCTTACCACACTAGCTAGAGTTACTCTGAAGGACACTCCTTCCCAACCTATACCCTCAGCTGGGGCATAGTGACCCTCTGATTAAATCCCCACCAGACACCACTCTGTAATGAGGTGCTGTCCCATGCTCTGGTAAGACTACGGTGACATTACATTGGTTTGTACCTGGAGCACTGTGTGCAGGACTAGTGACTGCATTGCCAGAGGAATGTTAGTGAGTGGGGAAGGTTTACTGGATGAATTCCCACTGGAATGAACAGCACTCTCTTTCCCCCAGTTAAATCACTCTTGCAGCTTTTGTGTCATTGGAGACAAAAGAACCAATTCACCTGAAACAGCAGCTGGATTTTATATTCAGGGGCACCCGATAAGATTGGCTAGTTTACATGCACACACACACTCACAACCACGATTACTGTACAAACATGGAGGAAGGTTCGATGGAGAGATTACTTCTCTATTAGGACTGAACCGTGATCTCGCATGATGACTGCTGTAAGGAGACAGACAGCAACTGCAAATGACTTGTTGGAACATCCTGTGCATCACATCTTGCATCGACAGCGTTGGTCTGTTTGGGTGCCTGCTTTTCTGGAGAGTCTCCAAGCAACAAGTGATATAGATCGACAACAGTTTTCCTCCAATCCGTGTTTAAGACACATGGTGATGTTATTTTTCACTAATCGTTTAAAAAGATCTGAATCTTCTAAAATGGAAGTGGCCTCCATCCCAAATTACGACACCAGTGTGCCTTGCGGACCCTGAGGGAATGATCAGGGAAGTGTATCTGTACCTTCTGTTCCTTGTACCACCAGATAGTGCTCGCTGATTACTCAGAAAGCACCACTCCATTGTGTTTACCCAATGACATAATACCCGTCAGACAGTACCTCCACAAAATATTCACACCCTCAACACCTCAGAACACAGCCCAGCCCAACTCTCAGACTGAATTCATCCACAAACCGCTTCAGATTGTAAGGACCCAAATCCACCGCAGCCCAAGATCGGAGCCCTGGTCCTCAGAACATTATTGGGTCTCTTGATTAATCGTAGAATTCCTACAGTGGAAAATCAGACCATTCGGCACATCAGGTCCGCATCGGCCGTCTGAAAAGCATCCCACTTACACTCACACTCTCTATTCTATCCCGGGAATTCTGCATTTCCCATGGCCACCCCACCTAACCAGCACATCATTGGATTGTGGGTAGAAACCGGAGCACCGGGAGGAAACCCATAGATACAGGGAGAATGTGTAAACTCCACACAGACAGTGGCCGGGAGCTAGAATCAAGGTTGCATCCTTGCTGTTGTGAGGAAGCAGTGCAATCCACTGAGGCACCATGCAGTCCTCTCTCCCTGGATGTCATGTCATCTAACCTTTTACTAACCAGTCTCCCATGTGAAACCTTCTCATCTATCTTCTCAGTCAACCCTTCAAAACCTCCATCAAGTTGGACAAACCATTTCCACAAGCCATACTGACCATGCCTAATCAGTTCTTGCTTTTCCAAATGCATGTAAATTGTCTCTCAGAATGCCCTCCAACAGCTTACCCACCACTGACCTCAGGCTCACAGCTCCATAGTTCAATGGCTGTTCCTTGCAGCCTGGCTTCAATAATGGCACATCATTAATCACCCTCCAGTCTTCAGCCTCCTCACCCGTTGTCACTGATCAGTCCATCTGACAAGGCCATCTACATCCTTCTCTAACCTAAGGCTATCATCCTCAGTATTTATCACCACACCAATCTTCATATCATTCATGAACCCACTGATTAACCATCCACCACTCAAATCTAAATCTTTTCTATCAGCCATGTCAGTAAGACCCCAACAGTGAGACATGAACAGACAGACAGAGATTTCTAACTGGGCCATCACTGTCTGCTTCCTGCCACTCAGCATTCTGTGCCAAATTTCTTGGATCTTGAGGTTTTTAAGTTCACTATCAGTTTCCAGTATGGGTCCTGATAAAAGCCTTACTGACCTCCAAGCAGGAAAGTATTGCCCTTATTTACACACCTGGTCACCTCCTTAAAAAGTGCAATCTCATTGGTCAAACCTGACCTCCCCTTTAACAGAACCATTCTGACTGTTCTTCATGAACTCCAGTCTCTTTAAATGCTGATTAGTTCTACATCCCACAATTGTTTCCAACTGACGTCCCATCCACAGTATTAGCCTGACTGGCCTGTAGCTGTATGGTATATCCCATGCTCCTTCTTGAATATCAGTACCACATAGTCAATCCGACGATACCTCTCCTGTGGCCAGAGGGGATTTGAAAATGTTTGCAAGCATATTCGCTACTTGCTCTGTCACCTCATTCGGTAAACTGAGATACATTTCCACCGTCTTTGGAGATTTATCGGGTTTTAAGAAGGCCAGTCCACTCAGAACCGTCTCTCGATATTTATATCACAGAACATCTCCACGAGTTCACATCAACCCTGCCCCAATGAGCACTGACATAATGCATCCATTCAATATAGCCTCTGGGCCCATGCACAAATTATCACTGTGTCCCGCAACCTACTCTTTCTCCCATTATCAATTCACGCTTAATGTCACTGTAAAATACTTTCAGATTTCTATTTCCCCTCTTAGCACTGCTGTCTCCCAGGTAATTAGCCTGTGATACCATTTGGAGTGTGGGATGTCAGTCTGCATGTGGATTAGCACAGGGAATCTCAGAAATAATGAAAACACGATTGTTCTGATTGTGGCTCAGTGGGAATCATTTGGGATGAGCAAAGAGAAGCTGAGGAATAAAACAAAAACTCAATCTCTGGGAAAAGAGGGTGGAAGCTCTTCAGGTTCAATAACCAAATGAAGAGAGTATGTTTAAACACAGTCTCTGGAATCTCGATACGGGAATCATTGCTGAGCAGGATATGAAGGACGCAGTGGCAGAAATGTACTGAACAATTTCAGATATTCCTCTTAGAAATCAAGACATGGAAGTAGAAATCAGACCATTCAGCCCATCTGATATTGTGGCACTGACTCAGAGATGATTCTCTTATAATGCAGCTATCCCTCAGACTGATGCGCTGACAGTGTAGCACTCCCTCAGTAATGACCCTCTGATAGTGAAGCACTGCCCCCATATTTACCCTCTGACATTGCGGGAATTCCTCAGTACTGATCCCCTGACAGCGCAGAACTCCCTCAGGAGTGACATTCTGACAGTGCAGCACTTCCTCAGTACTGACCCACTGACATGCAGCACTCCCTCAGTACTGATCTTTGACAGTGCAGCACTCCCTTAGTACTGACCCACTGATGGTGCAGTACTCCCTCAGTACTGACCCTCTGACAGTTCAGCACTCCCTCAGTGCTGACACTCTGACATGCAGCACTCCCTCAGTACTGACACTCTGACATGCATCACTCCCTCAGTACTGACTCTTTGACAGTGCAGCACTCCCTCAGTACTGACCCTTTGACAATGGAGCCCTCCCTCAGTACAGATATTCTGTCAATGCAACTGGCCCTCTAGACTGACTGACCAAAAATGAGGTGATCCCTCAGTACTGACCCCCTGAGAGCATGGCGATCCATTCGCGCTGGCCCTCCGAGAATGAGCACTCCCTCAGTACTGGCTCTCTCACAGTTCAGCCCTCTCTCATTACTGACCCTTTGACATTTCAGCGCTTCCTCCGTCCCGACCATCTGACAATGCTGCACTCCCTCAGTACTGACTGTCCAACAGTGCAGCACTCCCTCAGTACTGTCACTCTGACAGTGCAGCACTCCCTCAGTACTGACCTTCTGACAGTGCAGCGCTCCCTCAGTCCTGACCCTCTGACATTGCAGCACTCCCTCAGTGCTGGTGCTCTGACAATGTGGCACTCCCTCAGTACTGACCCTCTGAAATTGCAGCACTCCCTCAGTACTGTCACTCTGACAGTGCAGCACTCCCTCAGTACTGACCTTCTGACAGTGCAGCGCTCCCTCAGTCCTGACCCTCTGACATTGCAGCACTCCCCCAGGGCTGGCGCTCTGACAGTGTGGCACTCCCTCAGTACTGACCCTCTGACAGTGCAGCACTCCCTCAGTACTGACCCTCTGACAGTTTACACTCCCTCAGTACTGACCCTCTGACAGTGCGGCACTCCCTCAGTACTGACCCACTGGCAGTGCAGCACTCCCACAGTCCTGACCCTCTGACAGTGTAGCACTCCCTCGGTACTGACCCTCTGACAGTGCAGCACTCCCTCGGTACTGACCCTCTTTATTTCTTGGGAAATTTGGGGACATAGGGTTTTGCAGATTCTGAGGAAGCATGACAGAGATACACAAACCAAGCCCTGTCTGAAACTCTCTGCAATAGACTATTCAGAGGCACAGAATGACAGTAATGCACAGCTTGGAAACAGACCCTCCTGTCCAAATCGCCCATACCAATCAGATGATCTCATCTCATTTCATTCCATTTGCTAGTACTTGGCTGATATCCCTCTAAAACCTTCCTATTCACACACTCATCCTGATGCCTTTTAAATGTCGCAATTATACCAGCCCCCATCACTTCCTCTGGCAGATACCTGCATGCCCTTGAATAAGTGCTCAAACTTTAATACGGTCGATACAAACTCTAATAAACACCAACCTACGAAAGGCTATCATTGTCATTTTCAACCCACACTTAGCTTCTTCATTACGCTGATTTCAACACAGGTAAAGAAACAGAGTTAGTGACCATCCACCGTGACCCTGTTATAAAACTTATTTTCAAATGTGGCTTGCATGTGATTCCCACACCCTCTAATAGTTGCCTGGAAGGTGGGGGTGGGGTGTACGCTCCTGCTGCAGTCCTTGGGTGCCCCACAGTGATGTTAGGGAGGGAGCTCCAGGATTTTGACCTGAACCATGTAAAGAGCTCTCTTACTGGAGTGCCTTTTTAAAGTTGGCAAGTTATTATAGACCAGGAGGACCAGACAGCTGGTGTCTTGTCAGAGAGAGAAGGGGCTGGTGGGTCACACACCTCAGGTGAGGGGCGAGGTTGAGAAGCTGGGGCTTCATGGTAATTTCAGACATAATAGAGATTGAGCCAACAATGTTGGCATCACGAACCTGTTAGCTGTGGTAACTGACCCCACTTTGTAGCAGAGGGATTCAATCACTTGAACAGAGCAAGCATGAGAATTCAACACTAAAATCAATCTGTACGGACGCGCTAGAGACCTGAAGCATCAATACAGAGATTGGTGAAGAAGCTAAGCATGTCCGGCAGCATCTCTGAAGGGGGAGGGAGAAAGAGACAGAGAGAGAGTTCACCTTTCAATCCAGTGATTTCTGCGGGAAAGTTCCTTCAGAACAGACCGTTTTGTGGAATGGTCACTTGAAATGTGAATTGTTCCTCTCTCTCTTCACCATTGCTACTGAATTTCCTCAGCCATCTTTTGCTTGAGAATTTGATCTGACCTGATCCAAACGTCACTGAGTAATTCAGTCTGCGTTCAATGCCCTGAGGCTGCTTCTGCTGAAAGTTGACAAACCGGTTTAAGGCTGTGTAAGGTATTGGATTCGGAGGGCGGGGTACATGGGAGAACAGATCCAGAAAACAGGCACTTCACAAAGATCCTTCTCAATTTAACTTTGTGATGTTAATTCAGAAGGAACAGCTCAGACCTAACATTTCAGTTAATCAGCCAAGGGGAGTACATATGTCATGGCAAAGACTTGTTTTAAAGACTGTACAGAACCGAACTTTAGTGGCTATGTTTGTACATAAAGTTTTTTTTGTGATTAAAGTCTCTTTTTGATATTGATATAAATATTTTTTCGAGGGGGATCAAGCATCTTGAGCCTGTGGAGGCATTGCCCTTTACCCTAATCTTTCTTAAGTAAACGCTAGACAAGTTCGATACTCCCCGGGTATAGACATCAAACGGTCATCAACGGGGAGGAGATGGTGGGATTGTCACGGGGGCTCAGTGTTGCCTCAACACCCGGGTTCGATTCCAGCCTCGGGCGACTGTCTGTGTGGAGTTGGCACATTCTCCCCGTGTCAGCCACCTGGTGCTCCACTTCCCTGCCACTGTCCAAAGATGTACAGCTTCGGTGGATTAGCCATAGGAAATGAAGGGATCCAGGGATAGAGAAGGTCGGTGAGATGCTCTGCCGAGGGTCAGTGTGAACCTGATAGGCCGAATGGCCTACTTCCACATCTTAGGGATTCTATGTTCAATCCAGAGACTCAAATAATGTTCTGGGCCCTGGGCTCCAATCTTGGGGGTGGCAGTGGGTCATCACAGTGAGAACAGGTTTGGGGATGAACACAGTTCAAGGGTGTAACAGGTTTGCTTTCTGAGGTGTTGAGGGCATGAATGTTTTGTCGAGGTTCTTTGGGGATAAACATACTGATGAGGTGCTTTCTGAGGTACTGAGGGAGCACGATCTGTCGGTATAGGGTGCAGAAGGTGGAATGGTACAGATACACTTCCCTAATCATTTGCTCAGGGTCCCCAAGGCACGCTGGTTTGGTAATCTGAGATGGAAGCCACTGCCAATTTTGGAAGATTAGATCAACACTCAGTGAAAAATAACACAAACACATGCCTTACACATGGATTGGAGGAAAACAGTTATGAAACTATCATCGCTTGTCGCTTGGACACGGTTTAGAAAAGCAGGCACCCAAACAGACCAATGCTGTCGATGGAAGGGATGCTGCCCAGGAAGATCCAATAATTCATTTGCAGTCAATGTCTGTCTCCCTGCAGAGGTCATCATCCGAGATCAGGGTTCAGTCCTGGGAGAAATCATCTCTCCATCAAAACCTCAACCATGCGTGTGTGTAAGGTTGTATTGTGTATCCAAGAAAATAAACTGCTGCTGTTGTTTCAGGTTGATTGGTCCTTGATTTTCAAAAAAACTGGCAAAGACACAAATGTGAAAGCTTTTAAAAGCTGAAAACATCACTTAACTGGGGTAAAGTGAATGCTGTAAATCTCCCAAAAGAGGTTGGGATGGAAGGAACAAGTAACATTAGATTGAGAAGAGATAGTACCATTCAGGTGCAGAGGTATTGTTGGAATGTCTATTCAGGATTAACTAAGTCAAATAAGGAGAGGAGGAAACAATTCCAGGTAGATCAAAACCACCTCGGAGATAGTTGCTCAATGATGTTACGATATTCCTCTGGACCAGGTGGGACTTGAGCCTGGATTTCCTAGCTCAGAGGTAAAGACATTACAACTGTACCTTTCCACCGGCCCCAAGCTGTACAAGAGACCTAACACTGGGCTGCAGACATCAATTACAACCAGCCAATGTGACAAGGTCTTCAAGAAGGAAAGAGGGAGAAACCAGGAATATACAGGCCAATCAGTCTGACAGTGGGGAAACTGTTGGAATGAATACTTAGGGACAGAATGAATCTGCACTTGGAACAGGCCGGGGTTAATCAAGAACAGTAGGTGTGGTTTTATTAAAGGAAGATCTTATCTGACCGACCTGATTGAATTATCAAAGTGGTGGCCCGATGTGTAGGTGACAGCAATGCATTTGGTTCGGTTGCTTGGAATTCAGTGGGGATTTTGATAAGGTCCTGAATGGACACTGATGGCAAAGACAAGAGCCGATGGCACCCAAGGAAATTTGGCAAATTGGATCCACAATGGGCTGAGTGGCAGGAAGCAGATGGTGATGGTTGAGATTGCTTCTGTAACTGGAAGCTTGAGCCCATTGGGATCTTGCAGAGGAGAGTATTGGGTCCTCGCAGTTTCTAGGTTTATAGAAATAATTTTCACTTGAAAGTTGGAGGATTGATCAGTGAGTTCACGGATGATATGAAAACTAGTGTGATGGCAAACAGTGAGGAAGATAGAATTAGACCATAGGGGGAAAGCATAGTAAGGGAATACATGATGATCTATAGGGCCCTGGGAAGCACTGAAGATCAGAGGGACCTTGTTGTGCCTGTCTACCAGTCACTTAAACACCGGGACAGGAGATAAACTCGCCTTTCCTTGTTAAGCACAGAGTTTGAGCTGTGAAATTCTGTCGGAACTGTGGAAAACATTGGCTAGGGGACAGCTAGCTTGTTGTCTGCATTTCTGGAATCCACATTTAAGGAGGGATATGCGAGCACTCGAGACTTGGAAGGATGTTGTCTGAGCTGGAGAGTTTCAGTTATGAAGAGAGACTGGAAAGATTGGGTCATTTTCCTTAGACTAAAGAGATTGAGAGGGGAGTCGCAGGTAGATAGGATCGTGAAGAAGGCATTTTGTATGCTTTCCCTTATTGGTCAGAGCATTGAGTAAAGGAGTTTGGAGTCATGTGGCTGTACAGGACATTGGTTATGCCACCTTTGGAGTATTGTGTGTAATTCTGCTCTGATTCCTGTAGAAAGGATGTTATGAAATTTGAAATTGTTCAAAAAATATTTACAAGGATGTTGCCAGGGTTGCAGGGTTTGAACTACAGGGAAGGCTGAATAGGCTGGAGCTGTTTTCCCTGGAGTGCTGGAGGCCGAGGAGTGACCTTCCAGACGTTTATAAAATCATGGAGGCATGGATAGGGTAAATAGACAAGGTCTTTTCCCTGGGGTGTGATAGTCCAGAACTAGAGGGCATAGGTTTAGGGTGAGAAGGGAAAGATTTACAAGGTCCTAAGGGACAAGTTTTTCATGCAACAGACGGTGCGTGTATGCAAGAGGAAGTGCAGGCCAGTACGCGGTTAGTAACATATAAAAGGTATCGGGAGGGGTATTAGAAAACTCCACCAGCACCTGATGAAGGAGCAGCGTTCCGAAAGTTAGTGGTTCCAAATAAACCTGTTGGACTATAACCTGGTGTTGTGTGATTTTTAACGTGATTTGGAAGGGACTAGAGAGCCAAGTGTTGGTAAATGGGACGAGGTTAATTTTGGATATCTGGTCGGCATGGACGAGTTGGGCTGAACGATCTGTTTCTGTGTTGTACATTTGTTTGACTCTATGACATCATTGAGATGTATAAAATAATGAGAGGTGTTGATTGGGTAGACAGTAGGGAAATGTTCCCCTTAATGGAGGAACCAGTTAAGAAGGGAAAACAGTACAGGCTACAGATTCAAAAACATCAGCAACGGTTCTCCTTCAAGACCCATCACCTTGTATTTCTTGGCATTGCAAGTGCACTTCTGAATACTTTTCAATGATTTAAGAGCTTCTGTCTGTAATACCCTTCCGGCAGTGAATTCAGTTTTTCACCACCCTCTGGGTGAAAGCCTTTTTCGTTCATTACACAGGCCATGAGTATAGGAGTTAGGACATCATGTTGATGTTGTACATGCCTCTTCTAGAATACTGTGTCCAATTCTGGTCTCCCTGTTATAGGAGGGATATTGTTAAACTGTTCAGAAAATATTTACAAGGTGTTGCCAGGACTGGAGGGTTTGACTTATATGGAAAGGAGCTTGAAGGTTGAGGGGCGACCTTACAGAGGCTTACAATATAATAAGGGGCACATATAAGGTGAATGTCAGATGATTTCTTTTCCCTCGGGTGATAGATACTGACGTAAACATTCCACTTATGGCCCTAATTTCCTAACAGGAAGAATGGGAAACAAAGTTTATGTCAGACCCGAGGAGATTGCTGTCAGTGTCTGTGGGGCTGGTTTATATCAGACAGGGGGAAATTGGTGTCAGTGACTGTGGGGCAGGTTTATATCAGACAGTGGATCTGTATCTTTCTTATAGTCGGGCAACCAGAACCGGACACAATATTCTAAGTGTGATCTCACAGGGACATGTAGAGCGGTAGCAAAATCTCTTGGCTCTTAAACTTGATTCCCCTGTTAATGAAAGCCAAAACACCATATGCTTTCTAAACAACCCTATCCACTTGGGTGGCATATTTGCGGGAACTATGTACTTGAACACAAAGTTCTGTTCCTCCACATTGCCAAGAATATGGTCTTTAATCCTGTATTCAGCATTCTAGTTCAACCTTTCAAATTGCATCATTTCGCATTTATCCAGGTTTAATTCTATCTGCCATTTTTCAACCCAGCTCTGCATCCTGTCTATGTTGTGCTGCAGCCTGCAATAGCCCTCGATACTATTAACAGCACCTCCAACCTATGTGCCATCTGCAAATTGACTAATCCACCCCTCAATCTCCTCATCCAAGTCATTTATAAAAACTACAAAAAGCAGAGTCCCAAGAACACCTGTGGGACACCACTCAAGACTGACCTCCAGGAAGAACTTGCCATCTACAACCACTCTCTGCCTTCTGTCAGATAGCAATTCTGAATCCAAATAGCCAAATCTCCCCAAACCCATATCTCCTAATTTTATGGATGAGCCTACCATGGGGAACCTTATCAAATGCCTTGCTGAAGTCCTTACACGTCACATACACTAGCTTTACCTTCACGATCTGTCCTATCACTTCCTCAAAGAACTCAATAAGATTTATGAGGGATGACCTGCCCCTCACAAAGCCATGCTGACTACCTTTAATCATGCTATGCTTTTACAAATAGTCAAAAAATTCTTTCCAAAACCTTACTGACCACAGACGGAAGACTGGCTGGTCTGTAATTGCCAGGGATTTCCCTATTACCCTTCTTAAAAAGTGGAGAATGAGGACGCAAATATCTTCACCAGCGGCTTAGCAACCTCTTTTTTTGCTTCCTGGATTAGCCTAGGATAAATCAGGTCTGGTCATGGGGGGTTTATCAATCTCAATGTTTGCCAAAATTTCCAGCACATCAACCTCATCAATCTTGATCTGTTCCAGCCTGTATCCCAGCCCCTCAAAGTTCTTATTCACAACAAGGTTCCTTTCCTTAGTGAAAACCAAAGCAAAAAGAAAACTCATTTAGGCCTTTTCCGATCTGCTCAGACTCCACGCCCAAGTTCCCTACGCTCTCCGTGATTGGCCTTCCCTTCACCCTGATCATTCTCTGTTCCTCACGTATGTGTAAAATGCCTTTGGATTCTCCCTAATCCTTCCTGTCAAGCCTTTTTCGTGCCCCTTCCTGACTCTCCTCAGTCCATTACTGAGCTCATTTCTAGCAAGCCTGTAATCCTCTAAAGCTGTGTTAGATCCTTGCCTCCTCCACCTTATGTAAGCTGCCTTCTTCCTTTTGAGGATAAGCTCCTCTGTTCTCGTTACCCTTCTTACCTCTCTCTGAGGAATATATTTGTACATCACTCAGAACAACTGCTCCACATCTCTGCTGTGCCCTTTCTATGGCACAATTGCTCCCAGTCTCTACGTCCTAACTCCTGCCTGATCGCGTCATAATTTCTTTGTCCCCAGTTAAAATATTCAATTTTATAAAATGTTTAATGTTCACTTTTAGGGTTAAAGAATAAAATTGATATTTTGAAAAAAATAGTGGAATTTGGGAGTCCTCTGTCCCTTTAACAGATTATGAGGCAATGTGAGTTTGTCGGCGTTTTATTTAAATTGCAGGAGGGCTCAAGGACCTTTTACTGTGCTGTACATCTCTGTAACTCTCTGCTGTCCAGGTCCTGTCTGCTGCGAATGGTGCAAAGCTTTTCCGAGGCTGTGCATTTGGTTGTAACACTTCTGCTTCCAGTTCAAAGACCGATAGCATTCAGTTCCTGATTAATTGTGTTATATCAGATTTCGACTGTTTTTGGTTTGGTTTGAGTTTCCTTTCTCTGGCTCTCTCTTGATCCCCTGTAAAAGAAGTTTATAAAAGTGATCACTGTCAGTACAGGAGAGAAGTTCAGATCATTCCAGTATAGGTGAATTATTTGTCCCTGTCCTGTTCTCCCACCACCCCCAAGAGCTGTGAATGCCTGTCCACCGCCCCCCCCCAGGCTCTCCATCCTCCCTGGGTCAGTCCTACTTCCCCCTCCCCATCTCCAATGTCTCTGTCACTGGGATCGCAGGTCCCGCCTATACGCTGTGCATCACCAGTATAACCGTAAATGCGCCTCGTCCCAAACAAAATGGCGGTCACGGTGAAGGTCCCGGGAATTAAACTCAGGGCTGAAACCGCGGAATCTGCTAATACTTATTCGGTTCACGGGACCTTTAATGGATATTACCAAGACGGTTCGCACCACCTCTCCCACCGCTGGCTCTATTATTCCTAGGGGACCACCCCCTCCCCGCCATTATCTGGAGACTGAAAAAGGGGCCTTCAGTCAATTTGCGCATGCTCCAACAGGTTCCAACCAGCGCCTGCGCACTGGTGTCCTTTTTGGGGAGCGGGGTGGGGTGGGGGGGGGGGGTAGACATTGCTTGCCCTCTTCAAGAATGTCCATAAGACATAGGGGTACAGGAAGGCCATTCGGCCCATCGCGTCCACTCCGCCATTCAATCATGGCTGATGGGCATTTCAACTCCACTTAACTGCATTCTCCCCGTATTCCTTAATTCTTTGCGACATCAAGAATTTATCAATTTCTGCCTTGAAGACATTTAGCGTCCCAGCCTCAACTGCACTCTGTGGTAATGAATTCCACAGGCCCACCACTCTCTGGCTGAAGAAATGTCTCCGCATTTCTGTTCTGAATTTACCCCCTCTAATTCTAAGGCTGTGTCCATGTTCCGAGTCTCCTCGCCGAACGGAAACAATTTCCTAGTGTCCACCTCTCCAATCAATATATTATCTCGTAAGTTTCAATTAGATCTCCCCTTAATCTTCTAAACTCCAGTCAATAAAATCCCAGGATGCTCAGCCGTTCCGCATATGTTAGACCAATCATCCCATGGATCATCCGTGTGAATATCCGTTGGACATGCTCCAGTGCCAGTATGTCCTTCCTGAGGTGTGGGGACCAAAACTGGACACAGTACTCCAAATGGGGCCTAACCAGAGCTTTATAAAGTCTCAGCAGCACAACAGTGCTTTTATATTCCAACCCTCTTGAGATAATTGACAACATTGCATTCGGTTTCTTAATCACGGACTCAACCTCCATGTTTACCTTTAGAGAATCCTAGACTAGCACTCCCAGATCCATCTGTACTTCGGCTTTACGAATTTTCTCACCTATTAGTAAGTAGTCCATGCTTGAATTCTTTTTTCCAAAGTGCAAGACCTTGCATTTGTTCACGTTGAATTCCATCAGCCATTTCCTGGACCACTCTTCCAAACTGTCTAGATCCTTCTGCAGCCTCCTCACTTCCTCAGTAATACCTGCCTGTCCACCTAACTTTGTATCATCGTCAAACTTCGCTAGAATGCCCCCAGTCCCTTCATCCAGATCATTAATATATAACGTGAACAGCTGCGGCCCCAACACTGAACCCTGTGGGACACCGCTTGTCACCGGCTGCCATTCTGAAAAAGAAGCTTTTATTCCAACTCTCTGCCTTCTGTCAGACAGCCAATCCTCAATCAATACCAGTAGCTCACCTCAAACACCATGGGCCCTCGCCTTGCTCAGCAACCTCCCGTGTGGCACCTTATCAAAGGCCTTTTGGAAGTCTAGGTAGACCACATGCACTGGGTTTCCCCGGTCTAACCAACTTGTCACCTCTTCAAAGAACTCCAACAGGTTTGTCAGGCACGACCTCCCCTTACTAAATCCATGTTGACTTGTTCTAATCCGACCCTGCTCTTCAAAGAATTTAGAAACCTCATCCTTAATGATGGATTCTAGAATTTTACCAACAACCGAGGTTCGGCTAATTGGCCTATAATTTTCCATCTTTTGTCTTGATCCTGTCTTGAACAAGGAGGTTAAAACAGCGATCTTTCAATCGTCCGGGACTTTCCCTGACTCCAGTGACTTTTGGAATATCTCAACCAACGCCTCCGCTATTTCCTCAGCCACCTCCCTCAGAATTCTAGGATGTAACCCATCAGGGCCGGGAGATTTATCACTTTTAAGACCTTTTAGCTTTTCTAGCACTATTTCTTTTGTAAAGGCAACCATACTCAACTCAGCCCCCTGACTCCCTTCAATTGTTGTGATATTACTCATGTCTTCCACTGTGAAGACTGATGCAAAGTACTTATTAAGTTCTCCTACTATTTCCTTATCTCCCATCACTCGGCTTCCAGCTTCAGTTTGAAGTGTCCCAATGTCTACTCTTGCCTGTCGTTTGTTTCTTATGTACTCAAAGAAAGTTCTACTATCATTTCTAATATTACTGGCTAGCCAACCTTCATATTTGACCCTCTCTTTCCTTATTTCTCTCTTTGTTATCCTCTGTTTGTTTTTGTAGCCTCCCCAATCTTCTGATTTCCCAGTGCTCTTGGCCCCTTTATAGGATCTCTCGTTTTCTTTGAAAGATTTCCTGACTTCCTTTGTCAGCCATGGCTGTCGAATCCCTCCCTGGATAATCTTTCTCTTCTTGGGAATGAACCTCTGTGCAGTGTCCTCAATTTTACCCAGAAACACCTGCCATTTTTGCTCGACTGTCTTCCCTGCTAGGATATCCTAGATCTTCATCCTGCAGCCAGGTCTCAGTGATGACCAGTCAGATTGTGATCTTCTCACTCACTTTCCTTCTCTTTAATTAGCTTTACAGATTATGTGAAAGGGACACTCTGTGGTCAGGATACAGAAACAGGTATCATATTAGAATTGGAAATATTGATTTTTATTTTATGATTGCAATATTGATCAATTCTGAACTTGGAAGGAGAAAACACCAATTGAGGAGAAACTGTGCACCTGGCCTGTGTGTGGATGAAATCATCTGAACTGTCAAGATATTATCACATTCAAGCTGTGGAGAAAGTATGGAAATATGTGGACAGTGAAGGAGGATTCAATTCCCCACCTCAACTGGAAATTCAGCAATGCACTCACACTGAGGAAAGGCCATTCATCTGCTCGAAGTGTGGGAAGGGATTCACTCAGCCTTCTCAACTGCAGGCAGACCATAGAGTTCACCCAGATAAAAGACCTTTTTAAATCACAAGACTGTGGAAAATGCCATAGAAATTCTGGGCATGTGATGTGCCATTGACGTATTCGAACAGAGGAGAGATTATTCAGGAGTTCTCACTGCGGTATTAAGTTCAGAGAATCATTTCAACTCACTACACACCAGCGAGATCACACTGGGTAGAGGCTGAGAACCTGTTCTGACTGTGGCAAGGCGTTCATTCAGTCATCCAGCTGCAGATATATCGGAAAACTCAGACTGTGCCCCTGAGCCGAATGAGAAGGCATTCAGTACCGGAACCTCTTTGCAAAAACACCAGTGAGTTCACACAAGCGTGAGACCATTTAGTTGCACTGTGTTTAGGGAGGGATTTACTCACTCTTCTGCCCGACTGGGAGGCCAGTGAGTTCACAGTGAGACTAGGCCTTTTAAATGTCCAGACTTTTGGAAGTGCTTTAAAGGTTACAGGAAACTGATGTTCCATCAAGATGTTCACAATGATGAGAAACCTTTCTGGGACTCTCACTGCAGGACAAGGTTCAGTCAATCATCTGACATCAAACATCAGTGAGTTCACAACAGGGAGAGGCCATTCACCTGCTCTGTGTGTAAGAAGGCTTTGCTCACTCATTCAACCTGCTGAGACACTGACGTGTTCATAACGAACCACAGCAATGAGATGCTGCTGTTAACCACATCCAGGCCCAAGCCATGTTCACTGAGTCGTTTATGCTCAGGTTAATTAACATGTGTGAGACATGTTTAATGTTTTGGATAAAAGTCAAATAAATTAGTTTTGCTTTAGATATATTGAGCCATTTTAGCATCTCTGACACAAGTTAGTTCATTTTGAAGGGATCACCCTCACAGCGGCATTTCACCAATGGCCCCACTGAAAGTTGAATGTTCATGGATTAAGAACTCCAGAAATGGATTGGAGGACAGTCAAGTTTCAGTATCTTAAGGAATAGCTGGTGAGAAACAAGAGAAAACCTGACTGAAGTCTGGGCTTTGCTTGTCAGTGTAAGTCTGGGGTGAATGATGCCTGACTGCCTGATCTGTCTGACATTCAACCAGTTTGGTACAAAATGGGCTCAGTTTCTACGAGAATAGGGACAAATATTCCTCACAACTGAAGGCAATAAATATAGCCATTAGAGAAGTGGAACGGTGTTTAAAAAGAAGATAGTGAATTATTGTTACAGAACCGAACAAAACAAAAATGTTGCTAAAAGAAAAACAAAATTGAACATTTCTGCCCTACTCTCGTCAGGATTAGAAGACAAGTAAGTAAACTGAAACAGGGAGAACCAATTGATGAGTGATAAGGATTGACAGGGAGATGGAGCAAAAGCTATCAGGATTTGGCTAATCCAAGATGGAGGATGGGAAAGGTTTTGGCTGTAGGAACTGCTCGCTTTTGGAGTATTTTAGGTGTTGGAAGTGAGTTCCTCGAATTCCACAAGTAGTAATTACTGTTTTTAAGATGTTGCATTGTTTTGGAAGTTTGGGAGAAAAGATCAAAACAATGACACTATAAAAAGGAGGAAGTGAACAAAGTTCGTGACCACATGATCAGGGAGAAAGACAGAGAGGGAGAGAGAGAGAGACAGAGACAGAGAGAAAGAAACCTACACTGCTAACTGACATAACAGTGAATCTGCACAGTTACTGCCTTTGCTGTTTGAGTTCAAGTGTTTCCGGATATTGGAGTGCGTTGAAGAAAAATTGACAAACAGCGAAATTCACAGCTGACATTCGAGGAACCTGTGTTGGAGAGCACGCAGCACAGGAGCAGATATGTGCATGGTTTTTATGTGTAATATTGCTGTCATTTATATTAGTGAGTGTTCTTTTAGATTAAAATTTAAAAATATGAAATATAGATTAATAAATTAGACTGGATTACTGTTTTTATTAGTGCATAAGACTATGCTATTTTCTGTAGGTTGTTAAGGTACAAAGATGGCCTTGAGTGGAGTGATGTGCTCTTCCTGTCAGCTGTTGGAGATTAGGGAGAGTTTCCTTAATATTGATGATTATGTCAGCAGTAGGTTTGTTTGGTTGTGAATCCTAACAGATCGCTTCGATCAGTTGGAGCGGCAGTTTGAGGCAATGAGGAATTTACAGGGACGAGGGGCATCTGATGGATGGTAGTTTTAAGAAAGGGAGAAAAACCAGGAAATGTAGGAGAGGGAGGCAGGTAGTGCAGGAGTCTCCTCTGGTTAAACCCATCTCAAACAAGTATGTTGTTTTGGAAAATGTAGGGGGTGATTGCCTTTCAGGCGAACGCAGCATGCACAGCCAAGTTTCTGGGACCAAGACAGGCTGTAATGTAACGAGGGGTATGTCAGTTACCAAGCGATCGATTGTGAGAGGGGACTCTCTAGTCAGAGGCACAGACAGATGGTTCTGCGGCCAACAGCTAGAAATCAGAATGATGTGCTGTGTCCCTGTTTCCAGGGTCAAGGCAGAATATTCTCAAAGGGCAGTGGTACCAGCAGCAGGTCACTGTGCACACTGGAACGAATGACACAGGAAGGAAAATCGATGAGATGCTGAAGAGAGGACATAGAAAGTTAGGCAGGAATTTTAAAAGGATGTCCTCGAGGGTAATAATATCTGGATTACTCCCGATGCTGTGAGCTAGTGAGGCTAGGAATAGGCATATGAACGCCTAGGAAAAAGTGAAGACTGCAGATGTTGGAGATCAGAGTCGAGAATGTGGTGCTGGAAAAGCACAACAGGTCAGGCAGCATTTGAGCAGCAGGAGAATCGACATTTTAGGAAAAAGCCCTTCATCAGGAATGAGGCTGTTATCCAAGGGGGTGGAGAGATAAATGAACCTGGGGAAAGGTAGATGAGAGTGCATTAGATGGATGGAGTTGGGGGTAAAGGTGAAAGGTCGGGGGGGGAGGGTGGAGTGGATAGGTGGGAAGGAAGATTGACAGATAGGACAGGTCATGAGGGTGGTGCTGATTTGGAAGGTTGGGGCTGGGATTGGGGGATGGTGAGGGGAGGAGAAATGAGGAAACTGGTGAAATCCAAATTGATAGTGTGTGGTTGCAATGTCCCAAGGCAGAATATGAGGCATTCTTTCTCCACGTGACGAGTGGTTCGGGTTTAGTGATTGAGGAGGACCAGGAACTGCATGTCCTCAGTGGAGTCGGGGGGGGGTGATGTTGAGAGGTTTTCAGCCACAGTGGTGGGGTTGGTTGGTGCGGGTGTTCTGGATATGTTCTCTGAAGCACTCAGCAAATAGGCGACCTGTATCCCCAATGTAAAGGAGACTGCATCAGGAGCAACGGATACAGTAAATGACGTGTGTGGAAGTGGAGCGAAAGCTCTGTTGGACGTGGAAGGCTGCTTTGGGGCATTTCGGAAGTGAGAGGGAGTTGGGGGCACAGGTTTTGCAATTTCTCTGGTGACAGACGAAGGTGCCAGGCGGGGAGGGTGGGTTGGGGGGTTGTGGGGTGTGGACTTGACAAGGGAGTGGCGGAGGGAATGGTCTTTACAAAACGCAGATAAGTGTGGGGAGGTGCTGGGGTCCATTTGTAGGTGGCGGAAATGATGAAATGTATCCGGAGGTTGGTGGGGTGGAGCGTGAAGATCAGGGGGATTCTGTCCTTTTTTCCTGTGGGAGCCGGTGGGTTTGTAGAAGATGTCAGTGTTGAGTCGGACACTGTTGATGGTGATGGAGCGGTCCAGGAAGGAGAGGGAAGGTGGTGTCTGAGATTAATGTGTACTCGAGGAGCTTGTGTATGGGAGAAAGATTCACATTTTAGAACATTGGAAGCTCTTCTAGGGTTGAAGTGACCCATATTAGAGGGATGAATTGCATCCGAATTCGAAAGGGACTCATATACTGGCAGGGAGATTGCTGCAACTGCTTGGGAGGAATTAAATTAATAAGGTGGGCAAGGGGATGGGACCCAGGGCGATAGTAAGGAAAAAGATCAATCTGACACTGGTACAGTTGGGAAAAGGAACAAGTCAAACAGTCAGGGCAGGCAGGAACAAAGCAGAGAGCAACGTAGGCCTGATAAATCAAACTGCAATTTCATCAATGCAAGAAATCTAGCAGGGAAGGCAGATGAACTCAGGGCATGGTTAGGAACATGGGTCTGGGATATCAGAGCAATTGCAGAAATGTCGCTCAAGGATGGGCAGGACTGGCAGATTCGTGTTCCAAGTTACAAATGCTACAGGAAGGATAGAAAGGGAGGCAGGACAGGAGGAGGAGTGTCATTTTTGATAAGGGATAATATTATGACTGTAATTAGGGACGATATTCCTGGGAATACATCCGGGAAGTCATTTGGGTGGAAGTGAGAAATAGGAAAGGGACTATTACCTTTTTCGGATTGTACTATAGAGCTCACATAATCTGCGGGGAATTGAGTAACAAATTTGTAAGGAGATCGCAGTTATCTATAAGAATAATAGGGTGTTATGGTAGGGAATTTTAACATTCTAAATGTCGACTGGAACTGGCATAGTGCGAAAGGTTTAGATTAGATTAGATTAGATTAGATTAGATTAGATTAGATTAGATTAGATTACTTACACTGTGGAATACAGGACATTTGGCCCAACAAGTCCACACCGATCCTCCAAAGAGCAACCCACCCAGACACATTCCCTTACATTTCCCCCTTCACCTAACATTGCCAATTGACCTAACCTGCACATCTTTGGACTGCGGGACGAAACCAGAGCACCCAAGGAGAGGAATTTGTTAAGTGTGTACAAGAAGATTGTCTGATTCAATATGTGGATGTACCTACTAGAGAAGTACAAAGCTTGACCTACCCTTGGGAAATAAGGCAGGGCAGGTGTCAGTGGCGGAGCACTTTGGTGCCAGTGACCATAACTCTATTAGTTTTAAAATAGTACTGGTAAAGGATAGACAGGATCAAACTGTTAAAGTTCTAAATTGGATAAAGGAAAATTTTTGTCAGTATGAGGGAAAAACTTTGAAAATGTGATTAAGTGCGGATTTTTGCAGGTAAAGGGATAGTTGGAAAATGAGTAGCCTTCACAAATGAGATAATGAGACAGTATGTTCATTTTGGGGTGAAAGGCAAGGGTGGGAGGTTTGGTGAATGCTGGATGACTCGAGAAATTGAAGGTTTGCTCAAGAAGGAGAAGGAAGCATACGTCAGGTATAGCCAGTAGAGATTGAGTGAATTCTTCGAGTATAAGTGCAGTCGGAGTACACTTAAAAGGGAAATCAGGAGGGCAAAAAGGGGGCATGAGATAGGTTTGGCAAATGGGGTTAAGGAGATTTCAAAATGATTCTACAAAAAAAAAGCATTAAGGACGAAAGAGTAACGAGGGAGAGAATAGGGCATTTCAAAGATCAGCAAGGCAGCCTATGTGTCAAACTGCAAGAGATGGGAGGGGGATAT
Source organism: Chiloscyllium punctatum (assembly GCF_047496795.1). Taxonomy (NCBI): domain Eukaryota; kingdom Metazoa; phylum Chordata; class Chondrichthyes; order Orectolobiformes; family Hemiscylliidae; genus Chiloscyllium; species Chiloscyllium punctatum. The sequence goes on along the minus strand of NC_092754.1, from coordinate 100,896,925 downwards.
TAAAGGAGTATTTGCGTCAGTGTTTACTGTGGAGAAGGGCATGGAAGAAATAGAATGTGGGGAAATAAATAGTGACATCTTAAAAAAATATCCATATTACAGAGGAAAATGTGCTGGATGTCTTAAAACACATAAATGTGGGTAAATCCCCGTGACCTGATCAGGTGTACGCTTGAACTCTGTGGGAAGCTAGAAGTGATTGCTGGACCCATTGCTGAGATATTTTTATCATCGATAGTCACGATGAGGTGCTGGAAGGCAGCAGGTTGGCTAACATGGTGCCACTATTGAGGAAAGGTGGTATGGAAAGTCAGGGATCTATAGCCCACTGAGCCTGATATCATTGGGGGCGAAAGGTGGGTGCGTTGCAGTTGAAGGGAATCCTGAGGGACAGGATTTACATGTATTTGGAAAAGCAAAGACTGATTAGCGATAGTCAACACGGCTTTGTGCATGGGAAATCATGTCTCACAAACTTGATTGAGTCTTTTGAATAGGGAGCAAAGAGATTTGATGAGGGCAGAGCAGTAGGCGTGATTTATATGAACCTCAGTAAGGCGTTCGACAAGGTTCCCCATGGGAGACTGGCTAGCAAGGTTAGATCTCATGGAATACAGGGAGAACTAGCCACTTGGATACAGAACTGGCTTGAAGGTAGAAGACAGAGGATGGTGGTAGATGTTTGATTTTCAGACTGGAGGCCTGTGACCTGTGATGTGCCACAAGGATCAGTGCTGGATCCACTGCTTTTCATCACTTACATTTAAGATTTGGATGTGAACATAGAATGTATATGTAGTAAGTTTGCAGAAGACACCAACATTGTCGGTGTAATGGACACTGAAGAAGCTTACCTCAAAGTATAACGGGATCTTGATCAGATGGGCCAATGGAGCAAAGGTTGGTAGATAGATGTTAATTTAGATAAATGCAAGGTGCTGCATTTTGGAAAGACAAATCAGGGCTGGGCTTACACACTTCATGGTAATGTCCTGGGGAGTGTTGTTGATCAAAGAAACCTTGGAGATCATAGTTCCGTGGAAGTGGAGTCCCAGGAAGACAGCATAGTGAAGAAGGTATTGAGTGTGCTTCCCTTTGTTGGTCAGAGCATTGAGTATAGGAGTTGGGAAGTCATGTTGCGGCTATACAGGGCAATGGTTAGGCCACTGTTAGAATATTGCGTGCAATTTCCCTCGTAATGGAAGGGTGCTGTGAAACTTGAAAGGGTTCAGAAAAAATATACAAGGATGTTGCCAGGGTTGGAGGGTTTGAGCGACAAGGAAAGGCTGAAGAAGCTGTAGCTGTTTTCCCTGGAGTGTCGGTGGCTGAGGCGTGACCTTATAGAGGTTTGTAAAATCATTGAGGCATGGATGGGATAAATAAGGTTTTCTTTGTTCAAAGGCAAATGTGACATTGATGTTCCAGATGTGATGCAACTGGTTAAACCACTCTGCATTAAGCCACACAGAATTCACTTAAGCACTACGGTTGAAACACAAACAAAAGAAAGTGGCATTAAACGATTGGAAAACATAACCGACTACTTGATACAGTAACTTACTAATTTCCTGTTCCAATGTTGTAACATCTCATAAACACACCCCTTAGCAAAAAGGTAAATTCAAACTCGTATTCTTACAGGCAGGAGGGAACAACATCCAGAGAAATGCCCGAGTGCTCAGTTAGGAATCATTTACTGAAGCTTGCAACCTTCTGATACTCAAAACATCTTGGGAATGCTGCAGCAAGACCAAAACTGGAAGAACCTGAACTGGCCACTCCTTTTCCATTGTTAAACTTTTTAAAGAAAAAGCTACAAACACTCTGGACTCTTCGGCACCGCTGCCCTTACAATCTCACTTCAAAATAACACAGGACAAAATAACCTTTTTAAGATAACAGCGTCCTCACATCACCACACCCCACCACTCCCCCTGCCCCCGACAGACAGACACACACATACAAACACAGTCTTTTGCTATCTCTTTCTCACACACACATGCAGAGGCATGCTCTCTCTCTCTCTCTCTGACTCACTCTTACACACACACGCTCAGGAGAGTGATTTTCTCTCTGTTTTACACACACAGAGACACTCACACACACAGGTATGGTCTTTCTCTCTCTCTCTCACACATACACACACACGTACAGAGACACACACACAGAGGTATGGTCTTTCTCACTCACTCACACACAGACACACAGACACATACACACACACATATATACATACACACACATGTATACACACACACACACACACACACACACACACACACACAGAGAGAGAGAGAGAGAGAGGTATGGTCTTTCTCACTCACACACTCTCTCTCTCTCTCTCTCTCACACACACACACAATGAACTATTATCTTTTATTTATTTTATGTGGTGTCGGTATCGCTGGCTTGCCAGCATTTTATGCTTGTCCTTAGTTGTCCTTGAGAAGGTGGGGGTGAACTGACTTCTTGAACTGCTGTGGGTTAACCCCCAATGTAATTAAGGAGGGAATTCCAGGACTTTGACCCATTGACAGTACTGGATCGGCGTTATATTTTCCAGTCAGGATGATACATGACTTGGAGGGGAACTGAAGATAGTGGTGGTCCCACACTTCTGCTGCCCTTGTTCTTCTAGATGGAAGTGGTTGTGGGTTTGGAAGGTGCTGTCTGAGGATCCTCGGTGAATTTCTGCAGTGAATCTTGTAGATAGTCGCAGCAGCAGTGTGTACTGAGCATGTATGGTGGAAGGAGTTGACTCTTGTGGATGTGGTGCCAATCAAGTGGGCTGGTTTTCCTGGATGGTGCCAAACGTCTTGAGTGTTGATGGGGCTGCACCCATCCAGGCAAGTTGGGAGAATTCCATCACACTTCCAAATTGTACATTGTAGATGGTGGACAGGTTGCAGTATTCCTTGCTGCAGTATTCCTAGCTTCTGACTTGCTGTTGTTGCTTCTGTGTTTGTGGTACGTGCAGTTGAGTTTCTGGTCAATAATAATGCCCAGGTTGTTGAGCAGCTTTTTGCTGAGCAAGTGCAGCTTTATACCACTGCTCATGACACTTTCCATCACTTTACTGATGATCAAGAATAGACTGATGGGGCGTTTTTTGGTTGGAATTTGTCCTTTTTTTATGTACAGGACATGCTGGGCAATTTTCCACATTGTTGGTTTTGTACCAGTATTGTAATTGTACTGCAACATTAATAAGAGACAAAGATGATTTCATTTTAAAAACCTGAGTCTTAATCTATTATTACAAGACAATACATACACCTTGCGTCAACTGTAACCATGCAAGTATTCACTACAGCATTCTGTTTCTGTCCATTTACTCCTGCCACCAAATCCCTCCATCTTACATTATCCAAGTTGTGACAACACATCAACATATACATTTTCTCATCCTACCACGTGTATCATTTTCAAATTGAATGCCTGCAGTAATAAGCTCCGTGGAAATCATCTGGAAGTGCAGCCTTTACATTTCTCCAAAAGCTTTAATGGGTTATGATCAGTACAGACAATTGACCAGGACCCATTACTGACAATATTAATGTTGAAATGTTGGAAGACCAAGCTCAAGGTTCTCCTTCTCAATTGTGGAATATTTCTGATGAATATTCAATTTCCTGAAGAAATACCCAATGGGGCGTTCTATATTCTCATTGACATCTTGGAAGAATACAACACCAACACTCATATCACTCACATCAGAAGCCATCTTGGGTAGCTTCATGCAATTCGGCATCGCTAACACTGGGGCAGTGGCTAACACAGCTTTCAGGTTGGCAAATGCCTTCTGACATTCTACTGTCCACTGAAATTTCCTGCACTTCTTCAATTAGTCAATCAGTGGAGCAACCACACTACTACAATTCGGTACAAACTTCTGGTAAAACTTTTCACTCCCTGGAATCATAGTCCTGCTGTCAGTGTCAATGGCATGGTCAGGGCCATCTGCCCATGCCTGACAACATGGCCAAGGGACATGACTCGGACTTTGGCGAATTCACACTTAGCCAGGTTTATCACCAGCCTGCCTCCCAAAGTCAATTGAATGCTTCCAATAAATGCTGCAAATGTTCCTTCCATGTGTGATTAAAAGATCACAAGGGTGTCGATGTACACCGTACAATTGGATAACCCAGAAATTACTTTATTAGCTAGCCTTTCAAATGTGGCTGGCGCATTTTCCAAACCAAATTGCATGACATAAATGATTTGGATGCGAGCATAAGAGGTACAGTTAGTAAGTTTGCAGATGATAACAAAATTTGAGGTGTCGTGGACAGCGAAGAGGGTTACCTCAGATGGGTCAATGGGCTGAGAAGTGGCAGATGCAGTTTAATTCAGATAAATGTGAGGTCCTGCATTTTGGGAAAGCAAATCTTAGCAGGACTTGTACACTAAATGGTAAGGTCCGATGGAGTGTTACTGAACAAAGAGACCTTGGAGTGCAGGATCATAGATCCTTGAAAATGGAGTCGCAGATAGGTAGGATAGTGAAGGTGGTGTCTGGTATGCTTTGCTTTATTGGTCAGAGTATTGAGTACAGAGTTGGGAGATCATATTGCAGATGTACAGGACAACAGTTAGGCCACAGTTGGAATATTGTGTGCAATTCTGGTCTCCTTCCTATCGGAAAGATGTTGTGAACTTTGAAAATGTTCAGAAAAGATTTACAAGGAGGTTACCAGGGTTTGAGGATTTCAGCTACAGGGAGAGGTTGAGCAGGCTGGGGCTGTTTTCCCTGGAACATCGGAGGCTGAGGGGTGACCATATAGAATTTTACAAACTTATGAGGGGCATTGATGGGATAAATAGACAAAGTATTTTCCCTGGGGTTCGGGAGTCCAGAACTAGAGGGCATAGGTATATGGTGAGAGAGGAAAGATATTAAAGAGACCTAAGGAGCAACATTTTCACACAGAGGGTGGTACGTGTATGGAATGAGCTGCCAGAGGAAGTGGTGGAGGCTGGTCCATTTGCAACATTTAAAATGCATCTGTATTGATATATGATATTCAAGGAGAGAATCAGCTGGTTAAGCCACCTCATTGTAAACCAAACAGGATTTATTTAAGAGTTTATCGAGGGAATATGGGCCGGCGCTGGCAGTTGGGACCAGTTTCGGTTGGGATATCTTGTCGGCATGGACAGATTGGACCGAAGGGTCAGTTTCCATGCTGTACATCTCTATGACTCTATGACTTTAAGTTGGTAACGTCCATTCATTGTCACAAAAACCAAAATTGCCTTCACTCCTTCGGATAAAGGTACCTGCCAGTATCCTCTGAGCAAGTCCAAATTACAAATATGGGTTGCGTATTGAACCTTTTCAATAGAGTTTTCTCAATATCGAATTGGATATGAATCAATGCTGCAAGTGCATTAACTTTGCAATAGGCTGCACGCAATCATCTGGCTTTGGGACCATTACTGTGACTGAGCTCCAATTACTGCAACTCACTTTGATGCTGTTGTTTTGGAACATGCGTTCAAGTTGTCTTTGAACCTATACCAACTTTCTTTGGTGTAAATCTATAAGGATATTGCTTAATTTTCCTATATCTATATCATGCATAATTAAATTAGTACTTCCCAGCTTATTCCCACATATCTCACCCATGCAATAGAAATAACTCTTTCAGGTCACTTTGATTTCCGGTGGAAGGTACCTCAATAATTTATACCAAATTTTGAGAACGTCCTCATTTTCCATTTTAATTTGAGCAAAGTCCAATTCAGAATCCTGTGAACTCACTTCGTCACGCGGGTTGTATCCAGTAACACATTATCCTTTTACTTTCCATTTCGATTTTTATGGACCAGACCAAACCCCTTAAAACATTTCAAGAAGGTAGCCCAGACCCTAACTTTGCTAGTTGTTTTGAGAAGGTGTGCAGTGGATATTTAAGGAGAGAATCAGCTGGTTAAACCACCTCATTGTAAACCAAACAGGATTTATTTAAAAGATTACTGAATGAAACACAAAGAACAGAAACAGTATACCGAATAACTTATCCTATCCTAAAACCTAACAGTGTATCTGTTCCAAGGTACTTGCAACATCCCCACAAGCACCCCTTGGCACAAAAGGTCATATCAAACACAAGTTATCACAGGATAGATTGCTTTCTATCTGCAGTCTTTATCAAATGATTCACCTCACTCAATTTTCTTTCACTTTGATAAGTTCCACTAAATCTTGCTTTTATTTGTTCAAGTGGAAGTAACACTAACACTTTATCCAAGTTTAAAAAATTGCAAGTTTTCGATCTCTTGTCTGCTTCCTGATTCATCACGTGCTGTGCTACTTTTAAATGCCATCTAGCCAACTCCCCGCTCAATTTAATCATTCCCTAAAATTTGATACACAGTTCAAATATGTGGTAGCTGAACTCTGACTCACGAATTTCTCCTTATTTAATTTCAGTGGTCCTCTCAGCTCATGCCCCAACACTCATTCAAATGGACTGAATGACGCAGATTTATTTAGTACATCCCTATTGGCAAGATGTGCAAATGAAATTCCTTTATCCAGTTGGTTGGATTATCTTGAATATAAGCCCTCAATAAGGTCTTCTCTAAATTTGCTAATTGTCTTTGAAGTTTGATGCCACCTTTCTAAATCTCCCTGCCATAAATTTGAGGTAAAAATTGATTGTTGATCTGGTTGAATCTCTGTGGGTAGTCTTTATTGAGTTAAACACTGGGGTAACTCTTCTACAATCCTTCTCGCAGTGGTATTGCTAGGATGGAATAGCCTCTGCAAATCGAATGGACTCATCTATTTTTGTTAACAAATACTGATTCCCACTTTTTGTTTTATGTAGGGGACCTACTGAATCAGTTAAGACCCTTGTAAGACCATAAGACCATCAGACATAGGAGTGGAAGTAAGGCCATTCGGCCCATCGAGTCCACTCCGCCATTCAATCATGGTTGATGGGCATTTCAACTCCACTTAACCGCATTCTCCCCGTAGCTCTTAATTCCTTGTGACATCAGGAATTTATCAATTTCTGCCTTGAAGACATTTAGCGTCCCAGCCTCCACTGCACTCTGTGGCAATGAATTCCACAGGCCCACCATTCTCTGTCCGAAGAAATGTCTCCGCATTTCTGTTCTGAATTTATCCCCTCTAATTCTAAGGCTGTGTCAACGAGTTCTAGTCTCCTTGCCTAACGGAAACAATTTCCTCGCATCCACCCTCTTCAAACCATGTATTATCTTGTAAGTTTCTGTCAGATCTCCCCTTAATCTTCTAAACTCCAATGAATACAATCCCAGGATCCTCAGCTGTTCCTCATATGTTAGACCTACCATTCCAGGGATCATCCGTGTGAATGTCTGCTGGACATGCTCCAGTGCAAGTATGTCCTTCCTGAGGTGTGGGGACCAGAACTGGACACAAAACTCCAAATGGGGCCTAACCAGAGGTTTTTAAAGTCTCAGCAGCACAACAGTGCTTTTATATTCCAACCCTCTTGAGATAATTGACAACATTGCATTCGCTTTCTTAATCACGGACTCAACCTCCATGTTTACCTTTAGAGAATCCTAGACTAGCACTCCCAGATCCCTCTGTACTTTGGCTTTACGAATTTTCTCACCGTTTAGAAAGTAGTCCATGCTTGTATTCTTTTTTCCAAAGTGCAAGACCTTGTATTTGCTCACGTTGAATTCCATCAGCCATTTCCTGGACCACTCTTCCAAACTGTCTAGATCCTTCTGCAGCCTCCCCACTTCCTCAGTTTTACCTGCCTGTCCACCTAACTTTGTATCATCGACAAACTTCGCTGGAATGTCCCCAGTCCCTTTCATCCAGATCATTAATATATAATGTGAACAGCTGCGGCCCCAACACTGAACCCTGCAGGACACCGCTTGTCACCGGCTGCCATTCCGAAAAAGAACCTTTAATCCCAACTCTCTGCCTTCTGTCAGACAGCCTATCCTCAATCCATACCAGTAGCTCACCTCAAACACCATGTGCCCTCGCCTTGCTCAGCAGCCTCCCATGTGGCACCTTACCAAAGGCCTTTTTGATGTTTAGGTAGACCACATCCACTGGGTTTCCCTGGTCTAACCTACTTGTCACCTCTTAAAAGTCTTGTAAAAGATTCCTCAAATGCAGGGATGGGTATTAATGTGTTGGTTTTATTCCCGCCTGATGTTTTCCAGTTGCATGACATGTATGACATTTCTATCAACTTTAAACTCCATTTAATGCAGTCTAGGCCAGTAAAGATGTTCTTGTATTTTGGTGAGTTTTATCACTCCCACAATGACCCACAGGTAGCTCAGGTGCTACATGCCACACCCCCTTTCTATCAGCCCCTGGTAATGAATTTCTGCCACTTTCTCATCTGCCTGAATATGTGATCTCCTCCATTTCCTCATCAATACATCATTTTTAGGTTAGTAACTTTTGGGAATGCTTTCAGATTCTATTTCTGTGTATGCCTTTCAATATATTGCTTCAGTGTTTCATCTTTCCATTTTAGCTCAGTTAATTTCTCTGAACTGAAAATATCCATTTGTTCATCACCTGTTCTTGTTTTGTCTCAGCCATTCAATCAAATATGGTCCCTGATAATTCTGCTTGAACTTGCTTATCTGTACTCTTTGTTTTCTTCTCCTGTGTCAACTGGTGGCTTTGTGACTTTGTTATCAGTCTGTTAATGTTCTCCAATTTTTTTCATGATTCACATAACAATGATGTTCATTGTATTTTATTTAGACCATGCGATAATCCATCCATAAGAATGTTGTATTATGGAATTCTATTAGAGTGACAACTAACTATTCACTGCCTAATTCTAACAGTAAACCTTGTCCCAACAATAGTATTCACTTATGACCGAAAAGTCAATGTTTCGGGCAGGACACACCATGAAATGCTTATGCCCCAAACGTTGTCTCTTTTCCTTTGATATACTACGTGACCCGCTGTGCTTTTTCAGGGCCACGTTTCTTGACTCTGAGCTGCAGTCCTTTCTTCCTCCTTTTCCCTTCGTTGTCTGGTCTGGAACGGATGCTCTTGCAAGGAGTTTTGTGGTCCTGGAACATACAAAGGGAGGAGTGAAAAGGCTGTTGTATGGAGACATGCATTGTTTGTTGGGTTGAATTGAGATGTGGGTGAGGGTATCCAAGTTAGAATGCTGAGATTTGGAGGTGACATGACAAATTCTTGAATTCTGTGTCCTCTCAAATGGAGAGTCCCTAAATCATCCAACAAGTGTGTCTTGGTCATTTTGACAGAATAGAAACATGTGACTTGTGAATTTACTTCCTGCATGGTGAGATTCCTACAGCCAGGCAGCTAGTGATGGACCAAATGCTGAAGAATGGTATGACAACCCTGAAAATTGATTATACATGGAGTGAGTCCCTATTGGCTGAGAGAAATGAATGGGAAGATTTCCATTGGTTTGACATGAGCTGTCAGGGTGACCTTAGACGCTAAAACTAAAGTCAATTACTCATAATGACACACTGTGATTGTTAGTGAGAAATTGGTGATTGAAGCTGTCTCTTATGAATCCGTCTTTTCATCGAGCAGTAAAGTTACATTGCGTGGAGGCACGCAATCTGCAATACATCAGAGCACCTTCCAGCAACTGGAGCATGCTGGTGGCCTCTGACAAAGAAAGTAGTTTCAAGGAAATATGATGTGCTTCACATGGCTACAGATACAGAAATGTACATGCACACATACACACGTGCACACCCAGATACAGACACACACAGACATACACCTACATAGAGACACAAACAGACACAGATACGCACACATCCCCACACAGAGACACACACAGACACTCACACACACACACATACAACCACACAGAGACAGACACATACATACACAGACACACACACATACACAAACACATGCGCACACAGGCAAACACCACCACACAGACACACTCACACAGAATTGCAGACACACACACAATCACAGAACAAAGTGACATCTTGTGTTAAGAATGAGCAAAGCTGCACTTCAATCATCACATCTTGACACTTTGGAGGCGATGTGTCATTGAAATTTGAGAGGTTCTGTCTCCATATTATTTTTCAGGTGGGCTGATGAGTGATATTTTGAGTTAAATGGTGAAGCACTAATACTGTCCATGGTTTTCTAAGGGCAATATACTCTTAAAAATAGAAGATAGGAGCAGGAGGAGGCCATTCAGCCCTTTGAGCCTGCTCTGTCATTATCACGATAATGGCTCATCGTCCAACTCAACAACCTCATCCTGTTTACTCCCGTTTGAACCCATTTGCCTTAAATGCTATATTGAGCCGCATCTTCAATACATTCAATGTCTTGGCATCAACTAATTCCTGTGATAATGAATTCCACAGGCTCATCACTCTTTGGGTGTAGAAATGTCTCCCTCATCTCTGTCGTAAATGATCCAGCCCAAATCTTCAGTCTGTGTCCCCTGATTCTAGACACACCCACCATCAGGAGAATCCTCCCTGTATCTACCCTGTGTTGTCCTGTTGGAATGAGATCCCCTCCCATTCGTTTAAATTCCAGCGAATGCAATCCTAAGCTGGACAATCTATCTTCGTATGTTATTTCCAAGCAAGAACACCCTTCCTCAGAAAATGAGACTAAAACTGCACACAGTGTTTGAGCTGTGGCCTCCCCAAGGCTCTGTATAACTGTAACAACACATCCCTGTTAATGTACTTGAAGCATCTCACAATGAAGGTCAATATTGCATTTGCCTTCTTTACTGCCTGCTGCACTCGCATGCTTACCTTCAGCGACTGGTGCACAAGGACATGTAGGCCCTACAGCACACTCTCCTCTCCCAATTTACAGCCAGTCAGGTAGTAATCCACCACTTTACTTTTGTCTCCAAAGTGAATAACCTGACATTTATCCAGAATAACTGCATCTGCCATTGATTGGTCCTTTCACCCAATCTGTCCAGACCATGCCATAGGGTCTCTGCATCCTCGTCACAGTTCACTCTCCTACCCAACTTGGTATCATCTGCAAGCCTTGAGATATTACATTTTATTCCTTCATTCAAATCATTAAAATAATTGTTAATAGTTGGGGTCCCTGTGGCACCCCACGAGCTACTGGCTGCCAATTTGAAATGGACGCCTTAAGCCCTACTCGGTTTCCTCTCTACCGATCTGTTTCCTATCTATCTCAGGACACCTACCCCAATCCCATGCACTTTAATACTGTACAGTGATGTCTTAAGTGGGACATTGTCAAAAACTTTCTTAAAGCCCAAATATACCATATTGACCAGTGCCCCTTTGTCGACTCTGATAGTGACATCTTCACAGCGTACTTCCTTTTGTACTGTGTTTTCCCCATCTTAATCAACCCCTCGTCCTTCTTTGCTGAATTCGAAACTGATCTCAAACATCAGACCTATTATTTTTCTTGGCCAATCTCTATGCTTCTTTCTTCAACCGGATACTATCTAATTTCCTTTATAGGCCATGGATTGACCCTGTTACCCATTTTACTTTTGTACCAGACAGGAATAAATAGTTGTTGCAGCTCGCCCATGATTTCCTTGAATATTTGCCAATGCATATCTACTGTCACACCTTTATGCAATTTCCACTAATCTATCAACGCCAACTCATGCCTTATATATCCTCATAGCTTCCTTTATTAAGATTCAGCACCCTAGTCTCCAAATCAGCTGGCTCACTTTCCATCTTGATAAAAAAGTTGTATCATGCCATGGTCACTCATCCCCAAGGAGTCTCACGCAGCTGGATTGGCAATGATTCCCTTCTCATTAAACAATACCCAGTCTAAGTTGGCTTGCTCTCTCGTTGGTTAATCCAAATGTTGGTTAAGAGAACCATCCCATATGTACTCCAGGAATTCCCCTTCTTAGACATTGTGGCTAATTTGATTTGTCCAATCCAGATGCAGGTTAAAATCACCCATGATCACTGATGTCTCCATATCACATGCTTGGCTAATTTCCTGTTTAATACTATTCCAGCATGACCACTGCAGTCTGGGGGTCTCTGTATGACACCCACTAATGTTTTTTGACCCTTGGTATTTCACAGCTCCACCCACGCAGATTCCACATTGTCGAAGCTAATGTCCTAAAAAGAGATGAACAAAACAACGTGACCAGGAATTGAGATATTTTTGCTCAAATATTGATCTTGGTTTGATGATAATTAGCCCTGTCGACTTTCAATGCGTTGCTTCGTAAAATCTGGGACCACCAGCAGAAGGTGATGAGCTAGAACATTTGTGGAATTGCTTTCTCAGTAAATGAACATAGATACATTTTGTTGAGATTTTCACAGTAGATGCAATGACAGTGCTTCTCCAGCAGTTGGAAGTGAGGGCTGATAGTAGATCCTTCACCCAATACCTTCACTCATAAAAAGTTAAGGCACACAAATATTGACTAGGGCTACTTATTTTAACATCATTTATTGAAAAAAAATGATGGTGTCTTTAAAAAAGGATGTTACAGCAGATAACTGACAATGGCTTTACAAAATGGAAATCTTGCCTGATAAACGCATCGAAATTCTTGGAGAAAATGGAGGAAACTGTGATTGTAACATGTTTAGATTTTTTGGAAGATTTTTGAGAGCACCCATGCATAAGATTACTGAATAAGAAATGGAGCCTTGGCTTTGGAGTAATGTATTAACATGGAGAGAGGATCTTTAAAATCCCAATCGGAAAAGTTTGATGAAGTGTTTTATTTTACAGGATGCCAATCTGTGGAGTACCACATAAATCTGTTCTGGGGACAAAAAAAATTACAAAGTGTTTTGATGACTTAGATGAGGAAAGTGAATATATTGTAGGCAAGTTTGCGAATGACTCAAAAATTGGAGCGGAGACAAATGGTGAATATGACACAAAAAGAAGTTTGCGGAGGGATACAGACAGGACATGAGAGTGAACAAGGAGCTTTGCATAATAATGTAATGTGGATGAAAGAAGTGAGAACAGACATAAACAGTGAAGTTATGCATTTTAACAGGCAAGATAGAGATTGAATTCAGAAATCTACAGGGAGTCCGCATCTCTGAACCATAAAAAGTTAGCTTTTAATTTCAACTGTCAATAACAATGGTAAATGTCATGTTGGGGTTTGTTTAAAAACTAATGGAATATTGAGATTTTGAACAGTCAGATAGAGCAGCTAATATGTAGCTGAGGAGCTGGTGCAGGGGTTAGGATTCCCAATGTTCAATCATTGGGATCTCTTCAGGGATCGAAATGACCTCTATAAGAGGGACCTGAATTGGAAGGGGACCGATATTCGTGTGGGGAAATATTGCTCGCAGTATGCTGAAGGTTTTAAACGAGTAGGGGGGATGGTGGGAACCAACAAGATAGAGAGAAAAGAGAAATGTTTGAGGTGAGATGTGGTGAACAATTCTCGGGGTCAAGGCAGACAACAGTTTGGCAAGAGCGAGGTAAGACTGTTGAACTGCATTTATTTTGATGCAAGAGGCCTGACATGTGAGACAGATGAACATAGGGCATAGATGGGAATGTGGGACAAGGATATCATTACCATTACAGAAATGTGGCTCAGGGATGAACAGGACTGGCAGCTTAATGTTCCAGGATATAGATGCTATAGAATGTATAGACAGAGAAGCAAGAGAGGAGATGGAGTGGTGTTTTTGGTTGGAAAGAACATTACACTGGATGTAGAGAGGATATTTCTTGGAGACTGCCCAGTGAAGTTATATGGATGAAACTTAAAAATTACAAAGAGGTTATGACCCTGCTGGGATTGTAAAATGTTCCTCCTAATAATAAGTGGGAAATTTACAAGCGATTATGCTATCTGCAAATAAAAGGATAATGGTAGGGAATTATATCTTTCCAAACAGAGTTTGGGAGAGTATTAAGATCTTGGAATGTGGAGAAATTGGTTAAGTGTGGACAAGAAAACGTTGTTATTTAATAGGTGGATGCACCTATTCTACAGTTCGCAATTCTTGACCTTCTGTTGGGAACCAAGGCAGGGCAAGTGACTGAGATGTCCATAGGGGCACGCTTCAGGGAAAGTGATCATAATTCTATTGTTTTAATAATAACGATGAGAAAGGATAGAATTGATTTTAAAAATGAACGTTTCAAATTAGAGTGTGGCCAGTTTCGATGGTATTAGACTTTGAGAAGTTGGTTGGGGGAGGTTATTCACAGGTAAAGGGATGGCTGACAAGTGGGAGGCCTTTAAGAATGAGACAATGAGAGTTCAGTGATGGTATGTTTCTGTTTGTGTGAAGGGCAAGGCATGGGAAAAGCTCAATGATGAGGGAAGTTGCAACTCCTGTCCAGAAAAAGAAGGGGCCATTCATCAGATATAGACAGCTGGGATTGAGTGAATCCTGAGAAGGGTATAAGGGCAGACGGAGTATACTTAAACAGGAAATCATGAGGGGAAAAGGGGGACATAAAATGCTTTAGCAAATAGAATTAAGGAGAATCCGAAAAGATTCTAAAATTATTTTAAGGTTAAAAGAATAACTAAGGAGAGAATACAGCCCTTAAGGATCAACATGGCTTTCCATGCATGGAACCACAGGGGATGGCAGAGACACTAAGCAATTATTTTGCATAAATATTCACAGTAGACAGCAGCATGGAAGCTAAGAAACTTGGGAAATAAATAATGTGATCTTAAAATGAGTTCATTTTGCCAAAAAAGGAGGTGTTGGAGGTCTTAAAGTAGAAGAATGGAAATAAATCCTGGAGACCAGATTAGGTATTTCCCAGAACTTTGTGGGAAGCTAGGGAAGAGATTCCTAGACCCCTTGCTGAGATATTTAGATATTTGTATTGTTGATAATCATAGATGAGATGCCAGAAGACTGGAGAGTGACTAATGTGGCAGCATTATTGAAGAAAGTTGTAAGGAAAAGCGAGGGAACCATAAACTGGTGAGCCTTTCACCGCAGAGATGCTGCCAGACCCTCTGAGCATTTCCAGCAGTTTCTGCTTTTGGTTCTGATGCACAGCATCCACAGTTCTTTCAGTTTTTATTTAGTAGTTCGAGAGCATTACGTTTTGAATTGGAGGCCTGTTAGAACATAACAACATCCGAAGATAAGAAATACGACCAGGAGTAGGCCATCTGACTCCATGAGTCACCTCTGCCTTTCAATACTATCGTGGATCATCTTTCATTGGACTGCGACTCCACTTACCCACCCCTCACGATAACCCTTCATTCCTTTACTGTTCGCAAATGTACCTTCACCTTTAAAACATTCAACAGGTTAGCCTCAGCTGCTTCACTCGGCAGGGGATTCCAGAGATTCAGAACCCTTTGGGTGAAAACTTTGGCTTGACCAGCTATCCTTAGTAGCCACACATGCAGATGACAAGCAACATGAAGTTCGACTGGGACAACACTATTATTATAGGACAAGCCAAACAGAGATCAGCCAGGGAATTCCTAGAGGCATGGCACTCATCCACAGATTCAATCAATAAGCACATCGACCTGGAACTAATATACCGACCACTGCAGCGGACAGCCCGAACTCACAACCAGAAGCGGCAGATACAAATCACTATAAATGCCGAAGGAAACATTACAGAAGCGCTTCACAGGTGGCCCCCAAGCACTGAGGATGTCACCTACACAGGGGACGAAACGTTTACAACACAAATTCCCAGCTCGGCGAACAGAACCACAACAACGAGCACCCAAGCTACAAATCTTCTCACAAACTTTGAGCCTCCCTGCTTCTGTCTTATCTATCACATTTATAATTTTACAATCCCCTCCCCCATTTTTCTGATTGCCAATGAGTATAATCCTAGTCTGCTCAATCTCTCCTCATAAGCCAACCCCATCATTTCCAGAATCAAGGTAGTCAAACTCCTCAGCAAACCCCACCCCAGTGCCATCTCATGTAAGGCGATGAAAAGCGTACAGAGTACTCCAGGCGTGGCCATACCAGTGCCCTATACAGCTGCAGCAGAAAGTCCTAATTTTAAACTCTATCCACTGGCAATGAAGGACATTATTCCATTTGTCTTCCTAATTAGCTTCTGGACTTGCAAACCATACTTTTGTGTTTCATGCACAAGAACACCCAGGTCCCCTTGCACAGCTGCATTCTGTAATTTTTCACCATTTTTAAGTAGACCACTTTGTTATTGTTCCTACCAAAATGGATGACCTCACATTTACTAACATTGTACTCCATCTGCCAGACCCTTGCCCACTCACTTAGCCTGTCTATATCCTTCTGCAGACTTTGCTCTATCACTCATTTAAGTGGC
This sequence comes from Chiloscyllium punctatum, assembly GCF_047496795.1. Lineage (NCBI taxonomy): Eukaryota > Metazoa > Chordata > Chondrichthyes > Orectolobiformes > Hemiscylliidae > Chiloscyllium > Chiloscyllium punctatum. The sequence continues at coordinate 100,880,628 of NC_092754.1, read as the reverse complement.
TTCTGTGAACTACAACGCACTACACTTGGACTCTAACTCGAAGCAATCTATCTGAATTGTAAACAATTGCAGTACCAACAATTGTAACAAATTGCAGTCTTAACACTGATCCCTGAGACACATCACTAGCCACTGATTGTCAACCAGAAAAACACCCAATTATCCCCAGTTTTTGTGTTCTGTTAGTTAACCATTCTTCTGTCCATGCTAATGCAGTGCCCCTAACACTTTGCATCTTTATCTTATGCAGCAGCCTTTTGTGCAGCACCTTGCTGAATGCCTTTTGGAAATCCAGATACACCACGTTCACCAGTTCCCCATTGTCTACCACGCTCGTCATGAACCAATTCTTCATTAAATAAATGTAGGTGTTGCATTTTTGTAAGGCAAACCAGGGCAGGACTTATAAAATTAATGGCTGGGCCTTGGGGAGTTTTGCTGAGCAAAGAAACCAAAGGGTGCAGATGCATCATTCCTTGAAATTGGAGTTGCAGGGAGACAGAGTGGGGAAGAATATGTTTGGCATGCTTTCGTTCATTGGTCATAACATTAAGTGTAGAAGTCGAGATGTCATGTCTCAGCTATACAGAACATTTGTGAGGCCACATTTAGAATTATTACAGACAAATCTGGCTGACCATTTCTATGAAGGATTTTGTGAAACCTGAGAGTGTGTAAAAAAGATTTCCAAGAATGATACTGGAACTGTAGCGTTTAAAGTATAAGGTGAAGCTGAATAGGCTGGGGCTTTTCCTTTCCCTGCAGTGAGAGAAAAGGAGGCTAAGGAATGGCCTGAACAAGACTTATAAAATCATGCGGGGCATTGATATGGTGAATAGCCAAGGCCTTTTTCCTCGAGTGAGAGAGTCCAAAACTAGAGGACAGCGGTTTAACGTGAGAGGAGAAACATTTGAAAAGAACCTGAGGGGTAACCTTTTCACGCGTATGTATGGAAAAAGTTGCCAACAGTAGTGGTGGAGGCGGGTTCAATTACTGCATTTAAAAGGCACCTTGTTGGGTGTATGAACAGGGAACATTTAGAGGATGATTGGCCAAATGTTTGGCAAATGGTACTTAGTCAGATTGGGATATCTGGTCAGTGCAGTTGGACCGAAGGGTTTGTTTCTATGCTGGATATCTGTATGACTATAATGTTTGTTGAAACTGAAAAGAAGCTCTATTCTTACCACAGCTAGAATACTGTGACCTGTTCTTGGGACTCATATCACAAAGAAAGGGTACACTGCAATGTGAGACAATCCACACGAGGTTTAGTCGACTGATCCTGAAGATGGAGGGACTGTCTTGAGAGTAGAGATTGAATCGTTTGGGCCTAAACTCATTGCAACACAGAAGATTCAGTACTGACATTCTGAAACATCTATTATTTTCAGGAAACTTGATGGTGTAAATACAGAAATGTTGTTTCCCCTTGTGGGAGAGTTTCGGACCAGGGAAAATAATCTCTGAATTAGAGGTCACAAATTTCGGGCAGAGGAGAATTTTGTCTCCCAGAATGTTGTGAATCTGTGGAATTCTTTACCACAGAAGACTGTCGAGGTAGGGTCATTCATTATTTTGAAGGCTGAAATGGACAGATTTTGAGTTGGTAATTGAATCAATGCTTACAGTTAAAACACTGGAAAGTGGAGGTTAGGATTATCAGTACAGCCATGATGTCATTGTTTGGAAGACCAAACTCCATTGGCTGAACAAGCTGCTTCTGGTTCCCTTCCATTGACCTTTGCTCTAAGTTAGTCTTTTCAGAATTATATAGGCCTCATTTAAATTAACCTCCATTTCATTTTTGAAGCCCAGCTGCTTCAATCCCTCCTCATCATGAAAAAAGACAGGGATCGCCTTTCTCCCTGTTTGATGGCATTGCATTCTGCCTCGAATGCAGTGACTGCATTTATAGTCCTCCAGTTATGTTGAATCTTTGTCAAACACAACCACGGCTGTCACAGAAAAGATTAAAGACAGATGAAAACTACATTTAAACTACCATATCAAACTCACTGTCGGCATGTGTTGCATGGAATACACACATCGCATATTAAAGCTCTCCCAGCACTCATCCATTAAACACTGCAAGGGTTGTTCATAAATGATTTGCTTATGTGTGTATGTATGTCTGTGCCTGTAGATGATAATCTACTTGTATAACAAAGTTTCGATGTATAGTGTTGTTCACTTTTTATTCTGGTATCAAGCATTTCAAAATCAGAAAGACAGTGGGTAGGAGTCCAAGCCCCTTTACACGGCTACATCAAATGTTTTCTGTGATTGTACAGCTCATATAATGTGCTGGGTAAATCTCCCTCTGTATTGTGCTGTCCAATGCAATCATATCAAATACATTTTGGTTTAGACACAGAGTAGAGCTGCTACCAGGGTTCCCTAAAAAAACCCTCCCAGAGCAGGTACAACACAGAGTCAACACAGAATCAATCACCCTCTACAATATTAAACATTCCATGAGATGTGCAGTAAAAGTTAATTATAGACTAAATATGCGTTGCACTGAACCATTCAACATTCCTCAGCCAAGAATAATACTGTTGAGTTACAATGAAAACACTATCACAGTAAAGTCTTGCAGCCTCATTCCGATCAAGCATTTCCAGATCACTCAATACTCAGACAGGTTTTTGAGAAAATCTTGACTCAAATCTCTCTAATAAAATGGATGAACGTGGCTGAGAGGTTAAGTTGGTGAGGTGTTGGCTTCAGGTTATTAAGGAAAACATTGTCCGATTGTGGAGAGATATAAAGAAAAATGGCGGGAAGGCAGGAGGGGAAGAGAGAAAAAGAGAGTGAGAAATATTAGCTGTGCCAATGTATCTCTTAATTATAGTTTTTTTTTGACTAAACATGACAATTGATACCTCTGTCATTCAACAATCATACAACTTATGTATTAAAAAGTCCTAACATCAATTAGTATTGGAATGCATTGAGTTATTTGTATTTTTTCCACAATTCGTTTGCTGTGCTTGTGGGGAAATATAAATTAGGGTTATGTTGTTCTGTAATCTATTTTGAGAATTCTATTTCTGTGTCTATTTACATAAATGCTTAATTGGTTTCAAGGAAGTGATGGTGACAACAAAGCCAGATGAAAGAAGTGATTTGTTGATAAGATTCAAATCGAAACAAGTTTATTTTAAGAACGTTGACCATTTTCAGAAGTGAATATAAATTTATGAAGACGAATTGTAACTGATTTTATTTATTTCTGGATGATCAACACAATTTAAAAGTTTTATTTAGGTTAAAAATTCAGTGCTGAAAATTCTGCATTTAAACTTCAATGTTGAACTGGATGTACTCTGAATGCCCCACTAATTTATATTGTAGTCTGTTTAGACGGTGCAGCATCACTCAAAGTGCATTTTAGTATATTTACGTGAAATACTTATAATGACATCAGGAACTGCCGCAACAATTACATTTAATTGATATAGTTGTTGTGAGGTTTTGTTACACGTATTACTTTCTGGTTAGGGTCAGCAATGAGTCCCTAACCCCATTTGCCCATTGAATAACTTGCTAAAGCCACTTTAGAACACAGTCAATGACTTCCCAGTGGGTCTGGAATCTCATGTCGGCCAAACCATGGAAAGGTGACAGATGCCTTGTCATTCGTGAACCAGCTGTTTTTGTATTTTTTCCATTGACTCGGGTTACATGGTCACCATTTGGCTTTCTTTATGATTCCAGGCTTTCTTTGAATTCAAATTTCACCCTGGGCAAACGATAGTATTCCAAACCCCGTCCATTCAGCATCAAAGTGGAGTTTGGGAATACTGGTGTCATGATATCACCACTGTGATCCTAATATTGGAAATGCACAGAAAGCGGTTACAAACATAAATGCAATCAATCTGACACTTTACATCATGAACAAATATTAGAGTGCAATACTGGCAAGAACTCTCTTGCTGTTCACAGCAACATCACAGGAGACTTTACATCCAATTATCAATCTTAAATGTGTACCGGACTCTGTCTGAAGAGCCTGACTCGTTTGCATTTTTTGAATTCTTCACTGACTTATGAAAAAGTTCGTCGCATATCCCAAGAAGGTGGTCATCAACTACCTTTTTGAAGGCCAGCCATCTTCCTTGGCTAATTATGGTTGATCTTTCTTAAGAAGCTTTATTACAACCAAATGGCTTCTCAGTCGAGACTGTAGTGCTGGAAAAGTACAGCAAGTCAGGCAGCGTCCGAGGAGCAGGAGAATCGACGTTTCGGGCATGAGGACTTCATTCGGATATCTGATGAAGGGGTTATGCCTGGACCGTTGATTTTCCTGCTCCTCGGATGCTGCCTGACCTGCTGTGCTATTCCAGCACTACACTCTCAACTCTGATCTCCAGCACCTGCTGTCCTCACTTTCTCCTGACGGGTTTCTTAATCAGGTTCGGCACAGGAAAGGACGATCATCTTATTGTTGAACGGATTGGGCAGGCCAGGTACGAAGGTCAGACATCCTTCTCTGAAGGACAATACAGAACCATGTAACATGCTTCAAACCTTTGGTAGGTCTGCCATTATTGTTCATTACTCCAGCATTTTCATTTCATACTCTTTTATGAACTGAAGCTACCATGGTAGGGACTGATTCTGGAAATTTACTCCAAACCTTTTGATTGCTTATTACATACTCATAATGTCTCCTCAGCCACTTTATCAAACTGTCATGTTAGCTTCAACGATTTTTTGTACAGACTCATGGAACATGGTGGTTGCTTTTAGTTGTCTGTACGTATCCTTCAGAAGATGGCAGAAAGCTGCCTTACTGAAATAGCATGTTCCGAAATGGCCTTTGGAAGGGAATTCCAGATTTTGACCCAATTACAGTAAGGATCGGTGAATATTTCCACGTCAGGATGCCAAGTGTTTCAGAGAGGAGCTTACAGTGGTGCTGTTCCCATGTATCTGCTGCTCCTGTCCTTCGAGATGCAAGTGGTAGTGGGAAGTACTGTCTAAGGAAGTGGCTAAGTTTCTGCAGTGTAGTATTTTAGATAGTGCATATGGCAGGTTCTAAGAATCAGATTTTGAGGCAATGGACGCTTGTGGATATGCTACTGATCAAGTGGGATGCTTTGTCCTGGACAATGCCAAGCTTCTTGAGTGCAGTTGAAGCTGTTCCTATCCAGTCAAGGGGCGAGCTGTGCTATTAGCCTCCTGACCTCTGTCTCTTAGACAGTCAACTGGCTTTGCGAGTCAGGAGGGTGAGTTACTCACTGTCGTATTCCTAGCCTCTGGCCTGGTCGTACAACAATTGTATTTATGTGGAGTGTCCAGCTCAATTTCTAATGAACAAACCTGGGGTGTTGATGGTCAGGGATTCAGTGATGGTAACACTATTGAATGTCAAGGGGTTTTGGTTAGATTGTCTCTTATTGTCAATGGTCATTGTCTCGCAGTTTTGTGGTGTGAATGCTATGTGCCACTTGTCAGCTCAAGTCTGGATATTCTCCAGATTTTGTTGCGTTTGAATGTGGACTGAGGAGTCACAAAAAAGTGCTAGATTACTGCAGATTTCACTTCTGACCTTCTGATAGAGGGAAGGTCATTGCTGAAACAGCTGAACATGATTGGGCCAAGGACACTTTCTTTCGGAACTCCAACAGCGATTTGCTTTGGCTTAGACGACTGACCTCTAACAAGCAGAGCCATCTTACAATGTGTGAGGTATGACTGCAGACAGCAGGGAGGTTGTCACCTAACACCCATTGAATCCAGTTTTGCTACGACTCCATAAGATCACACTATGTGGAATGTGACCTTAATGTCAAGGGCTGTCACTCTCCCCTCATTTCTGGAATTCAGTTCTTTGTCCATGTTTAAATCAAGTCTGTAATTCAGACATGAGCAGAGTAGGCCTTGCGTAACCCACATTTACGCAGGTTATTGCTGAGCTAGTGCTGCTTGATGGCACCTTTATGCATCTAACTCATGATTGAGCATGGACGGATGGAAAAGTTATTCGCCAGGATGGTTTGACCTATTTTCTGTGCATAGGATGTGCCTGGCCTATTTTCCGCATTGTCCATGCCAGTGTTTTAGTTGTACCGGGAGTGTTTGGCTAGCACAAGTCATCAGTATTATTGCCAGAATTTTGTCAGGCTCCATAGCATTTGCAGTAATCCTTGCCCGCCCCCCGCCCAACAGCGTCTTGATTTCACGTGGAGAGAAGCGAATTCCCTGATGACAGGTATCTGTGATATTGGTGATCTATGGAAGATGCCGAGATGGATCAGGAAATTGGCACTTCTGGCTGAAGATTGCTGTGAATGCTTCAGCCTTAACTTTTGCGCTGATGTTTTGTGCTCTCCAAAGCAGAACAAGGGAATATCTGTGGAGCTTATTCCTTCAATGAATTGTTTAATTATCAACTTTAATTCACGATTTGATGTTGGAAATCCAGGTAAGAACTTTGAACTTTCTTAGTGACTTTTTAAAAAAAAATTCTATTCATGTGACTAATTTCGGAATTAAATGAAACTCAGATTCTGTGCTGAGTTTGGTTTGTTTCCGATTTTGTTTTGTTCACACTGATTATAGACTTCAGTTAAGGCTCAGCAAATAGTTAAAACGATGATGATGGAGTCAGTTGCTCAGTTTATCTCTTTATTTTGATCAGATGGGCATTCTGTGTGGCTGGGTTACTTGAAACACCTAAGGTCTCTTAATCAGCCAGCTATAAATAACGTTTAATGTCAGTGACATCCTGACTGTGAGTTTTATTATCAACAACAAACGCAAGAATTCAAAGATGTTCTAGATATTACCAAACATGATTAAAATATGCTAAAATATCATTATTCATTTCTTGAATATATATTCTTACCCTGATTATATTTTCTCATTTATTTTGTTAATTTGTTGATAACAAGCAGGTTAGAAACTGTCATAGAATTTTCTTGCGGTGCTATATTGCATTCTGTTGATTAGATTGTGAGTTTGTTTTACTTGATTCTGTTGAATTGACTTGATTGGATTTTGACGAGAAAGTGAGGACTGCAGATGCTGGAGATCAGAGCTGAAAATGTGTTGCTCGAAAAGCGCAACAGGTTTTTGGATTTTGGCTTTGTTTTAGTTGACTCGGTTGAACTGTGTTGATTAGATTCTGACTTTGTTTTTATTTGGTTTTGTTGAATTGTGTTGATTGGTTTTTGATTTATTTGATTGTTTTATTTGATTCTGTTGAATTCAATTGGTTGGATTCTGATTATGTTTCATTCAAATCTGTTGTTTTGAGTTGATTGGATTCTGATTTGATTTTCCTTGATTCTGTTGAATTGAGTTGATTGAATTCTTATTCAGTTTGTGAAATTGATCTGCGTTTTCATGCTTTCTGTAATTGGTGTTTTCTTTCTGGTGAGGAAATTGTCTCTCTGGATTAATGTTGATTACCAATATTTGTGAAGTTCTTTTGTTTTTCATTAATCATTTCTGCATTTGTTAAACTTATATGACACATTTTCCTCTGCTTGATTAAAAACATTACATCCATTTGTAACGGTCTGAAAACCAACTTAAGGCAGAAGCCCAGAAGTGTGAGAAATGAAAAAAATAAGTTTTTAATGCATTGACTTTTTTTAAAAAAAGATCTCAGTTCGAATTGTAAACTAACTGAATTTTGTTTTGAGTAGCGTCATTCAAAATAAAATTTGGGACTAAAATCTGAAACTGCAGAATTGATAAGATTATGAAATTGCAACTAACTTAAAATTATAATGTGGTAATATTTGTCCATTCAGTAATTTTGTTTTGACCATGAAGTGATTAATCAATATATGCCTTCAACTGCCCTAGTGTGTGCTGCACAGGATTGTCATGATCAAGAAGGGTGCGCAGGTTGGAAATAAGTTAAACTGTTGCCAGAAACGTTACAGCTTTTAGTGTTCTGTCCCCTCACAAACAAGGTTGCTGTTATGACTTGTTATTTCTATTCAATTTAATCAATAGTTTGCTTGATTCTGAGCAGCTTTGTTAGACTTCAATTTGTTTTTTTTGTGTGAGGTTACAGCATGTTCTTGGTTCTGTTGAAAATGTTTGCAGAGCGAGTTCTGCTGCAAACACACCGTGTTGTGATCTGGTGATGTTGATCTGTTGAGGAGGGACGTTGTTTGGGTAACATTAAATGTGTTCTATTTGGGAAACCGTTTCTGGTTTCTACATAGTTTTTGCAATCTTAACATGGTTGGTGACAGTGAACCGCTCCAGGTTCCTCATTCAATGCAATCAGCATGCGAGTTGAAATTTCATAAAGCCTATTATTAAGTGAAAGGCAAATCGCAAAGGTTGTAGAAATGAAGGGAAAACAGATACCTTCGGGCAGCATTTTTACTTAAAATAAATAATTAAGGATTAATCTAATCCATGCTTTACAATCCAAATTCAGAACTTCATTATCTAGGTCAATCACAAGGTCTGTCTTTAAACAGTTTACAAGTCATAGAGAAATATAAATAGCGTTTCAAAAGTCTAATGTTCTAATAGTTCTTGCTCTTGAGCAAAAATGCCATGACTGTGTTATAATTGATCAAGAAACACCTTTCAATTCCGCTGTACACTACATACATATTTTTCTGACTGGAAAAGATCATTGGCAAAGACCATTTGGAAATTCTGCACAATTCTATGACGAACAGATCAGTTTCACTGCTTTGATCAGTTTCACACGTAACTTGAGTGAATTAATTGTTATGTCCCTGATTAAACTGGATTTGCAGGATAAAAATAAAACATTTACTCAATTATTTAATCTGCACAGTGCTTTAGGTGTTCCCAATCTGTGCATTTAAAAAAAAGTTACATTTTACAATAAAATATCAACTGAAGAGTCATTCTTTCGGAAACAACTGCTATAGTGAATTATGCAACCAAGGCCAAATTTCGAATTAATTAAAATAATCCACCCATGAACTCGCAGGGCAGCATTGTGGCTCAGTGGTTGGCACTGCTGCCTTACAGCTCCAGGGTCCCAAATTCGATTCCACCCTCGGGTGACTGCCTGTGTAGAGTTTGCACATTCTCCCTGTGTCTGCGTGGGTTTCCTTCGGGCTCTCTGGTTTCCGACCACAATCCAAAAGATGCGCAGGTCAGGTGATTGTGCAATTCAGCACAGCCATAATGTTGAGGGATGTCTAGGTTAGGGTGCATTAGTCAGGGGTAAATATCAATTAGGGGGAATGGGTCTGGGTGGGCTACTTACTGTTCAGAGGGTCAGTGTGGAATTGTTGGGCCAAATGTCCTGTTTCCATACTGTAGGAACTCTACTCTTAAAACCATGGGAGTACTTGCTGCAAACGCAGAGAATTCATTTCACATCGATGTGTTCAGACGTATGCAGAGTTCATAAATTTGCAGAAGACATGAACTAGAGGATAACAGAGCACATTGTTTATTCAGACACTGAAAATAGAGTAATATTTATTTTAATTAATATACTTGAACGATTTATTGCAATGTAGCGATCGGAAGGAATCTGCTCACATTAGTTAAGTGTGACAATCATATAGATTAGATTTCCCGCAGTATGTATCGGGCCATTTGGCCCAACAAGTCCACACCGACCGTCTGAAGAGTAGCCCACCCAGACCCATTCCCCTACCCGATATTTACCCCTGACTAATGCACCTAACACTATGGACAATACAGCATGACCAGTTCACCTGACATGCACATCTTTGGATTGTGGGAGGAAACCCACACAGACACAGGGGAGATTGTGTAAACTCCACATAGGCAGTCACCCAAGGCAGGAACCGAGACATTTACTTAGACATCCGTAAACCGGGCAACTCCAGACAGAAGCACGTTTTCAGTTCATACCTTTTTAAGCACTTTCGTTCATTAAAAGCAGTTAACAAGTAAATGACCTTGCCCTAATTCCTTCAACAGAAATGCTTTCCACACTGGAATGCAGTATTGACTTTATGCAGTGCATGCAAAATCTCCATAGTTCAAAGAACGTTTTAAGAATATGTAAAAATAATTTAGAGAATAATCCATTTCCTCCGGATCTGTGCTTTAATTGGTGATATTTCCCACCTCAATAATTTTGTTAAATACAATGACTTATTAAGTTTATTAACTCAGTGATTATTTATGTTCATTGTGAACACATTCTTGTTCACATTAATCTACTGGTTAGTTCCTCTGTGTTCAATTACAGTGACGGGAGGAGTTGAGCAATGTATCCTCTAGGATTAAGTCTGTTGTACAGTTTGTTTCAGTGCTATCTCTGACTAACTTGTCAACGGTCCTGACCATTTGTAAATTTCCAGTTCGGATACCTGAATCTCAGACAGTTCAATTTCTTCTCGTGCTTCAAAACCACTTTTATCGGCCAGAAATACAATATTCGATTAGGTGCCTCAGAATTGAGAGCCCTGACCACGTTGTTCCAATCAGAACGAACGTTTCAGGAACAAAAGGCAGATAGCAAGAGTTTTAAAATTGGTTGTTGGCAACACGAGATATTTGATTGAGTGAGGCAGAGGGAAGTATGTTGTATATTTTCTTTGTGCCTCAGTTATGAAGGACATGTTTCGTGGCACAATGTAGAATCAGAATTTTTTTGCATCTTATTATTTGAAAACCTATTATCAGCTTTTAATGTCACTGGCAACGGTCATATTACACTTCAAAACATTTTAATCTTTTTCAAACTAAGTAGACGGTCTGGTGCAGCAACATTCACAGGGGAAAGAGGAAGGGAGTTCGAGGTTGGAATCCATTGACAGTGAATATATGGCAATGCAATTCCTAGTTTTATTCCTCTGTAGTTCCCATAGAATTTGAACAATTTGGAGCTGCTATCAAAGTTTTCTTGGATAAATATTGAAATGTTACTTTCATTGTACAAACCTTCTGGAACAATCCCTGGTTATTGGAAGGTGTTAATAACTAACATGTTTATGTACTGTCAAATAGATGGGCTGTGTTCTCTGTGATAGTGTCGAAATCATTGTGTTCAGGTCTGTTGTGAAGTTGTAGTAGGGTCCCTGATTCTGTGCCAGGTGGCCTGTGTTCACTTACAACCTGTTAGAGAGGTATGTAACACCATCTCTTATCAGGTTACTTCAGTGCAAGAAAGCAGAATGAAATGTTTGGGTGTTTGTTGGAATTCCACTCACAGAGGCCAGTGAAATCTATTCAATCGCTGTCCTGACTTGTGTCTCTCTGATATCAAACAGAATTTCGGTGGTTAGAAGCTTTTTCCAGATCAATATTTGTTCACAAGCTTTTGGGCATCACTAGATGGGGTTAATGGAGTAAATGCTCAAAGAAATCCCAGCTCTTGACTTGCTGTTCTAACAATATCATTTATAACTAATCCAAAATGAATAATTTTCGAAGCATATTTGATGAGCTTATGCTTAGGCTGTTTTACTTTATATTAAACCAGTGCTGTGGCTGAATTTGATTGTTCAGTACGGTGGGGGTTCCGCGGAATCCAACACTTGCAGCAGATGGTGATAGCTTTTCAGTTGGTCTTCAATTGCTATCTCAGACCATCCAGTACCTCTGCTAAGAATTCTTTTTCCAGCAGGAGTCAAGTCAACGTAATCACTGTTTATCTCAACAGGTGTGAGCTCTTGTGTCAAAAACATGAAAATAATTTGGTGAAGAGGGGGGTCTCTGGGTGCGAAAGGTTAACCTTGCCTTCTCTCCACAGGAGCTGCTAGACCTGCTGAGTTTCTTCCGAAATTTCTATCTTTTATTTTGGTTTTCTAGCATTTAAATTTTGTTGTTTCATTGAAAAAAGTTATGTTCGATTAAACACGTTCTTCAGAAAAAAGATGCATTTGAACAAATTACGAATGTTCTGAGATATTAAATATCAGTGAATCATTGAATTTGAGCGCCCTGATCTCGAGCTGGAGTTTCACAAGAAACTATTATGAAGTGACAACACACTCCAGAGTGCAGTGGCTGCTGTAATTGGGTGGAAGTTATTTTGATCACTCAAATAGAGAATGGCAATGATCCAGTTCCTAATAATCAACAGAAGTTTTTTTTAAAGTATGTGTGAAACAATTAACTTAGAACATAGAACATAGAAGAATACAGCGCAGTACAGGCCCTTCGGCCCTCGATGTTGCGCCGATCAAAGCCCACCTAACCTACACTAACCCACTATGCTCCATATACCGATCCAATGTCCGCTTAAATACCCATAAAGAGGGAGAGTCCAAAACTGCTACTGGCAGGGCATTCCATGAACTTACGACTCGCTGAGTGAAGAACCTACCCCTAACATCAGTCCTATATCTACCCCACCTTAATTTAAAGCTATGCCCCCTTGTAATAGCTGACTCCATACGTGGAAAAAGGTTCTCACTGTCAACCCTATCTAACCCCCTAATCATCTTGTACACCTCTATCAAGTCACCCCTAAACCTTCTTTTCTCCAATGAAAACAACCCCAAGTGCCTTAGCCTTTCCTCATAGGATCTTCCTACCATACCAGGCAACATCCTGGTAAACTTCCTCTGCACCCGTTCCAGTGCCTCCACATCCTTCCTATAGTATGGCGACCAAAACTGCACACAATATTCCAGATGCGGCCGCACGAGAGTCTTATACAACTGCAGCATGACCTCAGGACTCCAGAACTCAGTTCCTCTACAAATAAAATCCAGTACACCATATGCCTTCTTCACTGCACTATTTACCTGGGTGGCAACTTTCAGAGATCTGTGTACATGGACACCAAGATCCCTCTGCTCTTCCACACTACCAAGTATCCGACCATTAGCCCAGTACCCTATCTTTTTGTGAGTCTTACCAAAGTGAATCACCTCACACTTAGCTACATTGAACTCCATTTGCCACCTTTCTGCCCAGCTCTGCAGCTTCTCTATATCCCGCTGTAACCTGCCACATCCTTCCTCACTGTCTACAACTCCTCCGACTTTCGTATCATCCGCAAACTTGCTCACCCAACCTTCTAACCCTTCCTCCAGGTCATTTATAAAAATGACAAACAGCAATGGTCCCAAAACAGATCCTTGCGGAACACCGCTAGCAACTGCACTCCAAGATGAACCTTTACCATCAACTACGACCCTCTGTCTTCTTCCAGCCAGCCAATTCCTAATCCAAACCTCCAACTCACCCTCAATGCCATATCTCTGTATTTTCTGCAGTAGCCTACCATGGGGGACCTTATCAAACGCCTTACTAAAATCCATATATACCACATCTACCGCTTTCCCCTCATCTACCTCCTTAGTCACCTTCTCAAAGAATTCAATAAGGTTTGTGAGGCACGACCTGCCCTTCACAAAACCATGGTGATTACCCTTGATCACATTATTCTTATCCAGATGTGCATAAATACTATCCCTTACAATTCTCTAAGACTTTGCCCACAACAGAAGTGAGACTCACTGGCCTATAGTTACTAGGATTATCCCTACTCCCCTTCTTGAACAAGGGAACCACGTTTGCTCGCCTCCAGTCCTCTGGCACTACTCCTGTAGACAAAGAGGACACAAAAATCAAGGCCAATGGCTCTGCAATCTCCTCCCTTGCTTCCCAGAGAATCCTAGGATAAATGCCATCAGGCCCAGGGGACTTATCTATTTTACCCTTGCCAGAATTTCCAACACCTCTTCTCTACATATCTCAAAGCCATCCATTCTACTTATTCGTGCCGCAGTATTCATATCGACAACAATGTCCTGTTCCTGAGTGAATACTGATGAAAAGTATTCATTCAGTGCCTCCCCAATCTCTTCCCATTACTTCCCATTACTATCCTTAATTGGACCTATTCCTACCCTAGTCATTCTTTTATTCCTAACATACCTATAGAAAGCCTTAGGGTTTTCCCTAATCCTACCAATTAAGGACCTTTCATGTCCCCTCCTGGCTGCTCTTAGCTCTCTCTTCAGGTCCTTCCGGGCTACCTTATAACTCTCAATCGCCCCAATGGAACCTTCACGCCTCATCTTTACAAAGGCCGCCCTCTTCCATTTAACAAGGGATTCCAATTCCTTATTAAACCACGGCTCCCTCACACGACCCTTTCCTCCCTGCCTGATAGGTACGTACTTATCAAGGACACTCAATAGTTGTTCCTTGAACAAGTTCCACATATCAATTACGCTCTTGCCTTGGAATCTACTTTTCCAATCCACACATCCTAACAAACACTGACCCATCTAACGAACTTGGCTATAGCTTTCCCAATCAATATCAGGAAAGTTAAAGTCCCCCATAACAACCACCCGATTACTGTCACTCTTCTCCTGAATCATCTTCGCAATCCTTTCTTCAACGATTCTAGGACTATTAGGAGGCCTGTAAAAGACTCCTAACAGAGTGACCTCACCTCTCCTATTCCTAACCTCAACCCAAACTACCTCAGATGGCAAATCTTCGTCCATCTTCCTTTCCACCGCTGTAATACTATTTTTGACAAGCAAAGCCACCCCCCACCCTTTTACCCCCACCTCTGACCCTACTAAAACATTTAAACCCTGGAACCTGCAACAGCCAATCCTCTCCCTGATCTCGCCATGTCTCCGTAATAGCCACAACATCGAAGTCCCAGGTACCAACCCACGCTGCAAGTTCATCGACCTTATTACGTATACTTCTGGCATTAAAGTATACACACTTCAAGCCACTCTTCTGTTTACAGGCACCCTCCTTTAAGATTGATGCCATATTCCTAACCTCCCTACACTCCAGGTCCTGCACCCTAAAGCTCCAGTCTGGGTTCCCATGCCCCTGCAGAGTTAATTTAAACACCCCCAAGAGCACTAGCAAACCTCCCCCCAAGGATACTGGTGCCCCTCAGGTTCAGGTGCAGACCATCCTGTTTATAGAGGTCCCACCTTCCCCAGAAAGAACCCCAGTTATCCAAGTACCGAAATCCCTCAGCTGCGCGCTTTTAAAGGGGAAACAAACCTACCCAGGTCAGCTTACGCTCTACCTGCTTCCGGGTCTCGGCTGCCTCTCTGGTCGTCGTCACTTCCCCCTGCTGCTCCCGCTCTTTCTGTGAAGAGAGAGTGAAAAAAAAACACCGCTGCCCGCTACCGGTAAGTACTTTTAAAACAAACAGTCTTACCTTAGCTGCTGCTCGCACTCAACTTGTTGAAATATTTTAATAAAAAGTGCTCACTGCCAGTGCTAGCTTAATGAATGACACAATGATAGGAAGGTAGGAGCAAGAGGAGGTCACTCAGCCCCTCGAGCTGTTCCACCACTTACTTAGATCATGGAGCATCTGTGAGCTAAATCCGCAGGTCTCCCTTTGGCTAAAACTCTTTAACACCTTTGATTAACAAGCAAAAACTATCCCAGATTTACTGATTCGACTGCCCATAACAAAGGGAGACACCATTTCTGAAAGAGATTCCAGTGAGTACTGTGACCCAATGAGGCTGGAATTAATTGCTCATGAAAGTAAACTTTAAATCTCTGACAATTTCCAATTGAAACATCCCAATCATCATATTTAATTAATTTAACACTATACTTCCCGGGAATAAAGAAATATAATGTGTGATTGTCTTTCTAAAAATGAGGGAAGCTTCATTCCTATTATATGTTTAAGAAATAGCTGTTCATTCAGTGAAAACACAGTCACATCACACAAAAGGAAACCATGTAATCTTGTGTAGACACACAATTGCCTCAAATAATTTTCAATTCTTCCAGTGGTTGTTTGAATCTCTAGACAGGTGTGGAAGTGTCAGACTTTTTATATTGCCTTGAGAAACCAGTTATCACCAGTCTATTTGAATTGCTGATGTTTGTGTGGTATTAGCACATTCACAGCGCTGGTCGGAAGTGATTGAGGAAGAGGAAACGGGCAGGGAAATAGTTGAGAGTCAAGTTGAAGCCTGATTTTGAGGAAAGCTTTCAGGAGAAGCATTTACATGCATGTGCGCCCTAATCCTCAAGGATCACAGTTTTGGGACATGCTGCCGAAGGGACATGTCAGCATGGAAGCTGAAGAAGGCACCTTGGCCCCTCTAGAAAGCTATTCCATTCATGGGATCATCATTAATCTTGCTGCTCACCAGTCTTCCCAACACACCAATAACATTGAACCTGATTGTTTACTGTTCAGCAAAAGAATTTTCCACCACAGAAATTGATTGAGGACAAAACATTAAATGATTTCAATAAGGAGATAGATTCCTTCAATCCTTAACAAAATGCTACGGATATGTGTGACAAAGGGAAACAGGCTACAATATTGGTTGAAAGCCAGTGTAAACATTGAATGGGACATGGTTTGTAAGTTTGTAAGTTTGCACATAATGCCAACATTGGTGGTATAATTGGCAGTGAAAGTTATCTAAACGGACAATGAGATCTTGATCAGCTGGGCCAATGGACTGAGGAGTGGCAGATGGAGTTTAATTTAAATGAACACGAGGTGTTGCCTTTTGAGAAGATAAATTAGGTCACAACTTACAGAGTTAATGGTAGGGCACGGGGTAGTGATGTTAAATACAGGACCCTGAGGGTCCAGATTCATAGATTCTTGAAAGCGTTGTCTCAAGTAGCTCGTGTGTTGAAGGTGTTTGGCACATGTACCTTCATTGGTCAGAGCACTGAGTGCAGGAGTTAGGGCTTCATGTTGTAACTGTCCAAAACATTGGAACGAACTGCCAGAGGAAGTGGTAAATGCAGAGATAGGTCCAAAATTAGAAGACATTTGAACAGCTACAGGAACTGGATAAGTCTGGATGGATATGGGCCAAAGGCAGGCAAGTGGAATTAGTTTAATTTGGGAACTCTGGTCAGCATGGATGAGTTGGACCAAAGGAACTGTTTCTGTGCTGTACAACTTTATGACTCAGTGACTTTATGTTGGAGTAGGCTCAAAGTTGGAAGGTGATGAGCAAGTGAGGGGCTAGATTGGGCATGTGGGAGAATTTGGGCTGGTAGGCTGTGAGGTGTTGGCTGGCTGCTGGGTAAGCTTACATGCACTCTGTCTGGCAAGGTGGCATCAAGGTACATGGTAATGTTCACAGGATAATTTGGTCGAATTGTGCTTAGTAGGTGAGGGGTAGTTTGAGCTGAAATGCAGGAGGTCTGTCTTTGGCAGGCAGGTTTATGGAGAGGTGGGCAGGATGCCAGGCTGGTTAGTGTAGAGGTGGGCAGAGTGCCAGGATGTTTCGGGGTGGAAGGTCATTGTAATGAAGTGACAGGTGGACGTGTTGTCAAAATTCGGAGCTCGGAGTCTGGCAAAATGGTAGGTTGTAAAGCACAGATGCAAAAGGAGCTAGGATGCAATGTGCACAGGTTTACTTGGGTAAGATGAGAGGTCAGTGATCAAGGGCTGAGGTCATGTCTTGGGTAGTGGGCTTTTGTCAGAGGTTGTGAAAATGATGGTGCCGGGTCCAGTCAGGGCCTGATTCACCATGGGCCAGGTGCAGGGCGGCAGGAGTGTAAATGAGTGAAAGGAATTGAGATCATATGTCCATCTGGAATATAGAATATAGAACATTACAGTACAGTACAGGCCCTTCAGCCCTCAATGTTGCGCTGACCTGTGGAACCAACCTGAAGCCTATCTATCCTACACTATTCCATTTTCATCCATATGTTTATCCAATGACCTTTTAAATGCCCTTAAAGTTGCCGAGTGTACTATTGTTGCAGGCAGTGCGTTCCATGGCCCTACTACTCTCTGAGTAAAGAAACAACCTCTGACATCTGTCAGCTATGTCCTCTCCTGCTAACCATCACTATTCAAAGAAATAGACTTTCACTGTCCACCCTCTGTTTATCTTTTACGTCTCAATTAAGTCACCTCTCAACCTTCTTCTCTCAAACAAAAACAGTCTCAAGACCCTCATCCTTTCCTCATTAAACCTACCCACCATACCAGACAACATCCTGGTAAACCTCCTCTGAACTCTTCCAAAGCTTCCACATTCTTTCTATAATGTGGTGACCAGAACAGTACACAATACTCCCAAGTGCGGCCACACCAGAGTTTTGTACAGCTGCAGCCTCGTGGTTCTGAAACTCAGTCACTCTGTCGATGAAAGCCAACACAAAGTATGCCTTGTTAACAACTCTATCAAACTGGCTGGCAACTTTTAGGGATCTATGTACACGGACATCGAGATCTCTCTGCTCAGCTACACTACCAATATGGATCGCCTTGGATGTGTTTTGTGTGATAGGGGTTGTGTGTTCTGGACATGAATGGGTGTATAGCATGGTAGGGTTTGTCAAAGTGAGTGGAAATTTAGGTCTAGACAGAGTAAGTGCAGTGGTTAGTCTGAAAGATGAGGTTTGGTGTTGAACTGTGTGTCAGTTTGATAGTTATTCAAGTTAAAGATTACTTGTTCATTTCTCAAATCATATTTACATAAATACTCAGCTGTAACACTCCAACGTCTCTGAATCTTAATGGTCCTCCATTTTTCAGAGGCCTCCAGAATTCAGATAATTGTAAATTAGATGTTTCAACTTCCAGACAATTGGCATGAGTTCAGCTGTGACAGCCATCCTCCTAGTCCCAGTGCTCAGCTCCTGCCTGTGCTGCTGCTGCAGTGACCTTCCTCCCAGAGAACATTCTGTCTTGCACTGATAAATGAGGAAGACTCACTGGGCCTGATTTCTAAGTATAGGGACAGCAAACACGAGGGCACACAACTTTAAAATGAGGGGAGATTGATATAAGGCAGATGTCAGAGGTAGTTTCTTTACTCTTTGAGTAGTAAGGGTATGGAATGCTTTGCCTGCAACGGTAGTAGATTCGCAAAGTTTAAGTACGTTTAGGTCGTCATTGAACAGGCATATGGACGTACATGGAATAGTGTAGGTCGGATGGGCTTCAGATTAGTATGACAGGGCAGTGCAACATCGAGGGCCGAAGGGCCTGTATTGCGCTGTAATGTTCTATGTTCTATGATTCACTCTGATTTCTCTCCGGGGGTACTGTCAGCTGTTGGGTATTTCCAGCAGCACGGTACCTAGTGGGGCAGCACGCTGGTTCCGTGGTTAGCGCTGCTGCCTCACAGTGCTAGGGACTCGGGTTCCATTCCAGCCTCGGGTGACTGTCTCTGTGGAGTTGGCACTTTCTCCCCATGTCTGTGTGTGTTTGCTCCCACAGTCCAAAGATGTGCAAGCTGGGGGAATTGCAAATGTTGTGTTCAGTGATTGGGAGGTTAGGTGCATTAGTCAGGGTTAACTTTAGCATAATAGGGTAGGGGAATGGGTCTGGATGGGTTACTTTTCAGAGGGTGGGTGTGGACTTGTTGGGCCAAATGGCCTTTTTGCACACAGTGTAGAATTTTGATGAATCTGCATTTCCTTGGTGTGTATTTTGTGAATCTTCTCTGCTCTTCACATCAATCCAGTGAAAGTGTCAGTTGTTGAGATCTTCAAACACTTACTGGGGTGGGATCAGGATGTTCCTTTTCCTAAATTATATGGTAATGGTCAAGGTTGAGGTCATGTTTATGAAGAGAGAACTAATGATCATGATCAGCAACTGGTAGGAACCAAAAATAAACTCCAGTTATGCTGTAGACTCAGCGGGAGCATACTGTCAAACATTTACAGCTAAGGATACATTTGAGCAACTGATAAGGTCAAATTAACAGGAACTAACATGCTCAATTGGTCAATCTATTGTAGAGACAGTATCTCCCCCCACGCTTTATGGCCTGGTCTCCTCCTGTCAGGAGCAAAACACCGGTTCTGTGATCTTTGGTTGTTTGGCGATGGACTATTCCGCTGACGTCACCAAGGTAACCTGGAAGAAAGGAGGGGAGCTAATCACGATTGGATTGAAGACATACCCATCAGTGAGAAACAAGAAGGGAACCTACACCCTGAGCAGCCAGTTAACCCTGCCCGGGTCAGTGGCAGATTGCCCCAGCAAAATCTGCTGTGAGGTTCAATACAGCGGGTCACACAAGAGCAAAGAAATGCCATGTCCAGTTATGTGTTGTGGGAACTGAGATAAACAGAGCATCTGGGATTAATATGAACAAGGCATTATTTCTAACCGTTTTCACAGAATCATCTTATACAGCAGAGGAAAAAGGCCTTTTGATCCATCCAGTTCACACCTATCAATAACTATTCCAGTCTCATGTGTCAGCACATGATTCATTGCTTTGTGTGACTTGCCCTTGCAAGGATACATCATACTTATTATGAGGGGCTCAGTCTCTACATGACTTATAGGTGCTGAGCTCCAGGCTAACACCACCCTCTGTTTGATTTTGTTTTCCCCTGAGATCCACCTTCACGTTGTGCCCCTGAGGCATTGATCTCTCCATCAAGGGGAAAGGTTTCATCCAGTATACCCTGTCTATGCCAAAAATAATTCTAGACATCATGAAAATCTTCTCTCTAATTCTCCCCTGCTCCAAGGAAAACCCCTGTCTATCCAATCTAGTTTCATAACTAAAACCCTCCAACCCAGGCAAGATCCTGGCAAATCGCATCAATACTGCCTTCAGTGTAATCACATTCCTTCGATAATATGCATACAACGCTTCAGTATGGCCTTACCAGTGTTCTATTATGTTCCAGTATCATCTCCCTACTCTTCATTGTCAATGTCTAGGCTAATAAAAGCAAAAATCCTCTCACCTTCTTAGCCTCTTTATCCAGACGACACAGTACTATAGGGGATCGGTGGGTTCATGCATCAAAGATCCTCAGGCCTTTCCATGGTTCCACCATTCAAAACGACACACCTCACAGATTCTTCTGCCGAATTACATCACCTTACATTTATCCAGAATAATTTCCATTTGCAACTTCTCTTCACATACAACCAACCCTTTTATATCCTCTTGCGATCGAAAGCCATTATGCTCATGACTTACCAACATGACAGTTTTCATTTCATCTGTGAATTCACTGGTTAATCCTCCTAAATTTGAGTCTCAATCATTGGTATGTAAGAGAAATAGCAAGGAAATCAATACCAATCCCTACAGAACACCAGGAGATATAGATTTCCAGTCACGCAGACACCCGCTGACTATTATCCCCTGCTCTCACTAGTCAGCCAGTTCTAGATCCAATCTGTCAAATTAACTCGGATCCCATTGGCTCTGATTATTGCTATCATCTGGACATCGAGTTATCTCTCTGAAAACTACTATCAAATTGTTGCACATGACTTCCTCTCAATAAAACCGTGCTGAAAATTGTTGATTTATCTTCCAAATGAAGACTAATTTCACTTCTCCATAGTTTCCCTATCACTGAGAGTGGCTTGACAGATCTGTGTTTTCATTATTTATGCCTTCCTTCGTCCTGCATAACAGTGCAACGTTGGCTGATCTACACTCACTTGGCACAACTGCTGTGGCCAGACAGGAATTCTAAATTATTGTCAGCGACCCAACTATTTCATCCTTTGCATCGCTCAACCGCTTGGTATACTTTTCATCTGCCCTGGAAATATACCCACTTTTCATTCAGCAAGACAACACAGAACATCATGTCATGTGTCCTAATTTCTGAAAACTACATCACAACACCCCTCCATGATTTCTGTCCCCACATTGTCCCTCTTACTAGTGAACACTGACACAACACATTCGTTTTCACCGCAACCTAATCCTCCGGCTCCACTCCAATAATAGCACTTAATGGGCATTACTGTGTTTCCCGAATAATTATATTATTATGAATGAGCCTGTAACTTTTAAAAATATTTTCCTTTATTTTGACTGCTATTATTTTCTCATGGTCCCTTTTGCTCTTCTAATTTCTTTGTCTTTCAAACTCCCCCTTTCACGTTCTGTACTCCATACTAATTTCTATTGTTTTGAGATTTCAGTATAGACCGTAAGCCTCCCTTGTTTAGTTTTATCTCACCCTCCATGCCCTTTGGTGTCCAGAGCCCGCTGCATTATTGGTCCCACGCAGTGGCTTCCTGTGAAATGTCCTCCCTGTGATTTTTCTATCTCTTTCTTAAATGTGTCACACTGCTCTGACTCAGATTTATCAATAAGTGTCAGCTTCCAGTCCACTCTGGTCAAGTCATTACCTGATCTTACTAAAATTGTCCTTCCCCTTTTCAGAACTTTGGCCCAATTTCTATTCCTTTGCTGTACAATCTGAAATCCAACTGATTTACGATCACTGTCTGCAAAGTGCTCCATCATTGATGTTTTACCCACTGGGTCGACTTCATTCCCTAAAGTTAAGGTTCACCCCTCTCTTGCACAGTCTGGATTAAAATTCTCTGTATTAAACACATACTTTGTTAAAATATTCTCCTGGGGGAATTTTCAGAATTCTGCTCCCGATAAATTGTTGACAAAATGAATATCCAAAACTATGCTGAGGAAGTTAAAAACCTCTTTTCTCATTCCCCTATTTAATTTACATGTCTCTGAAATTTGCCCATGTATTTGTAGTTGGTCTTTTGGACCTATAGTAAGTTCTATCGTGCTCTCCTAGTAGTTATGTTTGCTGTATTTTGGTTTTGAAGTACTGTCCATTTGCCTTTGTTCGAGGAGGTATCCATGATTTCATTTCTCTTTACAGCTCAAAATACTCTTGTCAGAATTGCGACAGAAGCAACATTCTGTACCGCACACCCCTGCCCCCATCCTTTTCTATCTTTCATTGTCTCGCCTGAAGGCACTAAATCCTGGAATAATGAATAGCCACTCCTGCCCGCCTCTCAATATGTCTCCGTGATAGCAATCGCATCATTTCCTCATTTATGCTGGTAATTAATCTGCCTTGTTCATCAGACTCTGTCATTAAAACGAATACCATCCAACGTTGCTATCTTCCGTCTGGTGTTACCGGCCTATAGGTTCTATGCCTCCTTGACTCCCTTGGTGTGTCCTATAATTTTAGCCTTTCACATTGTCCTGATGATCTTTCTGTGTGGATCCCAGCTTCTCCAGCACTCTGGACAATTATGATTCTTGTATCCATAACCACAAGAAACCTTGATATATGAGAACTGATTGTATATGTTATGAAATTCGTCGGATAATGTATGCGATGTGTTTTCTAAAGGTCCAGATATTCTCCCACCAAATCTTCTCCTAACTGTGAGCTCCAGTGAAGAAAGCGCAAGCAGCAAGTTTGCAACCGTCGTCTGTTCAATCATCGATTTCCATCCGAAGTCAATCTCCGTGAGTTGGTTGAAAAAAGGACGACCCTTGGATTCTGGCTTCTTCACGTCTCCCGTGTGAGCCAAACGGGAACTTCTCGGTGACGAGTCGGCTGATTGTCCCTTATGGTGAATGGTTCAACAGCGCAGTCTATTCCTGCCAGGTCACTCATGGAGAGAACACTCAAAGTAAAAATATCACCGCACTCCAGGGTAAGAGACACATACTGAGAGAGCTACAAATCATTCTGAACTCTGATGTGAATCAAACACACTAATTTATCAGGCATAGTAAACAGCATGGTCCAGCTTCTCGTTTCCCAACATGCCACGTATCTCATTTCAGTTTGAGTGTTACATTAGCATTGCTCATAATTAAACATTTTGGCAAGTCAGAAAAGCAAGTTTCCTCTCTGTTGAAGATATAGATATATGGACAGTGAGCTTTCTTAAATAGTTTGTTGCCTGACCATGCTGAGAGAGGCATTCAGAGTGCTGAATCCTTGCCTAGTAGCCGCTTCAAGGATAAGTTTGGGGTGGAGGGGGGATATTGGAGAGATATCTGACTGAACCATAGAAAATACTGATAGACTGTGTTCGAGTGAATGTGGAATAGATGTTTTGACTGGTAGGTATGACTAGGACCTGAAGAGGGGTGATAAACCGCCCCGTGTTTACCGTGGAGCAAGGCCCACATCGGGCGAGCCAGCAGTATCCATTTTAAAGCAAACAGTATTCATTCTAAAACAGCAGCTTCCAGCCCGACCACATGATCGGGAGAAGGGGGCCCAAAGACTGATCCGAATACACACCGGACCAGACACGAGTCAGGACTCCAGACAATGGTCATGACTCACAGATCGAAACCTACCTTATAATCTCGTCAAGGTTCCAACTGACACACCCATAACCTGATCATGCAAAACAGTCCTACACCAAACGAACAGGATGAATCTAACAGACACTTTGGAAGTAACAAAGGGGGGTGCTAGCCTC
This sequence comes from Chiloscyllium punctatum, assembly GCF_047496795.1. Classification (NCBI taxonomy): domain Eukaryota; kingdom Metazoa; phylum Chordata; class Chondrichthyes; order Orectolobiformes; family Hemiscylliidae; genus Chiloscyllium; species Chiloscyllium punctatum. Next base: position 100,856,516 of record NC_092754.1, on the reverse strand, counting down.
CAGCCATCACGGAGAGACAAGCAGATAGCACCCGGACCCATTTACGTAAAGATAAACAGCACACCTTTTGTGTTTGCTGCCGACTCTCTGAGAATGGCAGGAAGCTTGACATTCACACATACTCCAGCCATGATTGCCACCATTCACAATCATTCATACCCAATCTCCTACATCCTGACTCATGAAGTATATAACTTGTAACATCGCGCGTGGAACGAGAGAGCGATCGAGATTCGGACCTCGGTTGGTCTCCGCCGGCGTTAAACACTTTAATAAATAACCGATTGTCGAACCGCACTCTGGGCTCGGACTGAGATCATTTCATCCGCGCTATCAGACTCAAGGGCACAGTCTCAGTGTCAAAGGGGCACTGTTTAGAACTGAGATGGGGAGGAATTTCTTCAGCCTGAATGTGATGAGGCTGTGGAACTTGTTGCTGCAGAGGGCTGTGGAGGCCAGGCCATTGTGTGTATTCAAGCCAGAGATAGATCGGCTCTTGTTTAATATGGGGAGAAGACAGGAGAATGTCTTTAGCCCGAAACATCGATTTTCCTGCTCGTCGGATGCTGCCTGAACTGCTGTGCTTTTCCAGCATCATTCTGATCCAAACTCTGGATTGGCCGCACAGCCTTATTCTGATCTGATGATGTTGTGGTCTCAAAATGACGTGGTCAAAATATGCAGTGACCCCTTACTTGAAAATAAATCAAAATGCGTTAAATGCTTCATTCACTGTTCAGGAATGACCTGTTGGCCTTGGATACTGTACAACATTGATTTTTATCTGGTACTGAGCTCTTTAACTTCATTTATGGGATCAGACCACAGACCAAGGGGGTATCACATTTGATGAACTGGGATAAACGTGACCTCAGTGAGCTTCTTTAAGATGCTCTCTGTAATTATTGGATGAGGCAGGAGAATAAATTCTGGTAAGAATGCTACAATAGGGATGAATGAACTAGGAACTCGAGACAGGCTGATTTAGCCTGGTTTGGGGTGGCGATGTTTACACAGGGAGTAGTGGATGTCTATAAAATTAGTGCACATTTCCATCGCGTTTGTAGATTAATTTAAGACGCTTTTGTTTGTGTTTTTTCTCCCCTGCTCTATGAAGGAATTAAAAAATGCACCTTAGTAAATAAAGTGAAAGTACAGACCAGTCATGAACTCACTGAATGGAGGGAAAGACTTAAGGAGATGGGTGTCCTTCTCGATATCCAATGTCTTGCTTTCAGATCTACTCCAAACACAGCTCACGAGGAACAATGACATAAATTAGAGAATGACATCACACTAATAACGCAAAGTATATTTGATCTGTAAATATAATGAACAGAATTTCCATGGCTGTTCACCGTTCCTGTAACACTTTGGAACTCTGCAAAGAGGATAATTATTATTTATTATAATTTGCCTAAAATTTAGAATGTGATTTGGCAGTCAGTGTGACCAGCAGCACTTGCACCTAAGGGTTATGAACATGGAAATGAACTCATTATATTTGAGATTACTCTTGTCACAAGTATCAATAGATGGTCTTAAGTGAGAGACAAACTCTGAAAGAAAGGTAATTCCATCGGTTACCTGATGGTATCTTCGATGATTTTACTTTTTTCACAGGTTTCACTTGTTACAAAGCCAGTGTTCTTTAGGAATAATTACACAGGGTATGTCCTCGGTAATCACTAATGCTTTCACAGATCAAAATACATCAACGATAGTAAGCATTGTTTCAGCAATAGTTGGAGTTGCCATTTTGAAGGTGGTGCCTTCACCCTGTGAAGAAGTAATCTGAAGATTGGCTGTTTGTATCATAAAGGGGCATTTTTCATTGACTTTGATTTTTGTTTCATAGAAGATACCGAGTGCCACCCTAACACCTTTAAAATCCTCCCACCGCCAGTAGAACAAGTCTTACTGGAGGCGACGGTGACGTTAACCTGCGTTGTGTCCAATCTTCCTTCTGGTGTCAACGTGACCTGGAAACAAGAAAAGAAGCCTCTGAAATCAGAGATTGCTGACCAGCCTGGACAGAATCCCGAGAGCTTGATCAGCAAATTAGACATTTCTACTGAAGCCTGGCTGAGTGGTGTTACTTTAGAATGTGTGGTGTACCATCAGAATCTATCGACTCCGCTGAGAGACTCCATCCATAAGGAGAAAGGTGAACGGAGAGATTGAAGCACAAAGGATCCCATGTGTAATCTAGATCCAGTTACATCAATGACAGGCTTTGATTGGTAATGAATAAACACCGTTGGGAGCATTAATGATGCATCTGAAGGCAGGATAGCCAGGTAGCTGATTAAGAAAAAGATATACCAAAGGATATTGTATTCTGATTAAGTCAGATTAGGTGGGAAGAAGCCAGGGTTTTGACGTCACCATCAGCAATGACAGTTGGACAGAATGCCCTTGTTGTGGGCTGGAAACATGGAGGCAACTTTCATCTTAAACATTACTTTTTTTTACTGAACAGAATGTGTACCGTACTTCTCCTTTAGAAAATGGAAGTGAATAAATCCCAAATTAAACATGGTGTTCTCTAATATTTAGTGAAATTGTGATATTGTTTCAGGATTGTTTTGGTTGATTTATATTTGTCTCAAATATTCTGCAGTGTTTAATCCGCTGGAGCCATCAGTATCGGTCCTCCTGCCACCAACAGAAGAAATCTCCGCTCAGAGGTTTCTCTCCCTCGTCTGTTTAGTGAGAGGTTTCTCCCCCCAAGAGATCTTCGTCTAGTGGACAAACAATGACAAGCCGGTGAATCCCAGTAACTACAAGAACACCGAGGTGATGGCGGAGAGCGACAACACCTCCTACTTCATGTACAGCCTCTTATCCATTACAGCGGAGGAGTGGGCCAGCGGTGCTTCTTACTCCTGTGTGGTGGGACATGAAGCGATTCCATTGAAGATTATCAACAGAACAGTCGATAAATCCAGTGGTAAACCGAGTTTCGGAAACATTTCACTTGCACTGATGGACACTGTTAATTCATGTCAATAAAAACCTCATAGTTGCATTTAATAATTCAACAGAAGTAATAAAGTTGTTTTTTTTCCTCCAGTTGTGAGTTAAATCGTGAATTAATTGTTTCTCACTCTGACTTACATTCCATCTGTGTAGCTAAAGTGGATTATTAACAGGTCTAGGATAAGTGTCTTGTGCAGTTAATGTTCTCTGCTCAGATACACCCTGGCTCAGAGACAGAGTAAAGCTCACACATTACAGGATTCCGCCAAGTACCTTATCCATCCTAAATCCCTTTGTGACATAATCTGACAATGTCCATTTTATGTCAAGGGTAGAGCACGAGTTTTGAACTTGGTGTTTTTGATTCCCCCGATTGGACATTCTTACAAAATTCATGTCTGTTTTAAACTACCACATTGCACCAATTGGAAATGTAAATTTAAGACACTTTAAAATTAAATTTGGTTGGAACATACCAATCGTAAAGAGTGCAGAACAGTTTGAATGTAACCTTTGTTTCTGGGAACTGCCAGGGATCTTGCACCAGCGCATGAGTTGACAGAATGTATTTTCACTTTCACACCAAAGAGAATCGACAGATAAGTTGGCGTGGAGCAGAGGGGAGGGGAACTGTTCCCTGTGCAGAGTTTTCATGGTAGATGTCCTCTGTAATGTAACCCAGTTACGAACAGGAACAGTCAGCTTCTTGCTTAATGTCCAAAGATTTAACATTTCCTTGCAAAATAATACCTTTGAAGCATGTTGGACACGCTTGGCTCTGTTAACAAATGATTAACATTTATTCCCATAATCCAAAACTGGTGTTTGCATTGTCCCGGTTTGAATTGCATAGTTTTGTCTCAGTTTTCTGGAGCACATGGGATCAATTCTGGTATTCGAATACCTGATATCATTTTGTTTCACATGCAGAACACAAGTAGACATTTTCTAATAAACATATTCAGAAATGTTATCAGTGGGGATTTGAACTCACGCCTTTTCTCTCAGAGACAGAAATTCTATCACTGCAACAGAAGAGTTGTTCATAAAACGCTTATCTCTCCACGACGATGGGAATGTTTCCTACAACACCAAGGTCAGATCTAATTATGGGCAATCCATTAAAATTAGAACAATAAATTAGAATAATAAAAAATGCAGTCTGGTATAGGAACAGATACAGAGAGATGATCGCAAGTACACACGTAATGACACATATACGGGTTCTCACCTCAAGACACATATTTATGTGCACACTCAAATGGGCATATAGATAAGATGTCACACACGCATACTCGCACAGAGCCACACATGCAAGTGGCACTTGAACACTCACCTAAGCTCATTCAAAAACTCACATACATCGAAAGAAAATCATTTGCACAAATGAACAGGGATACTCACACATAATAATGAGAAACATAGACACATGGTAACACACAAATGGGCATGAATATATATACATTCATACAGCACAATGCGTAAAGACAACACGCATGAACACACAGTTACAAATTTTGAAAAATGTCCTCCCACATGTCATCTCACACAGGCACGTAAGTGCACAGAGATAAATATTAATATCATTATTTTCCCATTTTCAGAATCACAAACGTACGATGACAGAGGCAGTTTAATTAGTTATTTTTGAACCACATTGATCAGCATATATACTATATCACACGTACACACAAATTCAGAGTCTCACATGCAGACACACAAGTGCATAGATCAACACATAGAGGGGTGTTTATTAAATAAGGATAATGGGCACAAGCATCAGCAAGCACCCACAAACAATAACACAAACAAGCTTATCAGGAGATGGTTTGGGAAAGATTGCCACACAAGCAAACATCATCATATAAACATAAACATCCATCAAAACATAACATTGCACGCTAACATTTATTAAGCATAAACATGAAAATAACCTAGTTTAGGTAGGATCTGAAACAGACACATAAGCATACATTTTAGATAGCACTAATGAAAAGTGAACACTCACAAAGACATTACAAGATAAGCATAGGCAGCAACGAAGTGGCATATTAGCCTGATGATGCTTACACAATGTGAAAAGACCAAAATTAACGTACACAAACACATGAGCACACCAGCAGTAAAGGAACAGGAATATGTTTATTCACGGACAGACTCCAACATGGGCAAGAGTGAAGTAAGAGACTCTCATAACCACATACACAAACATTTAAGGAAAACCAAACACACCAAGCAGTAGATCAAATAAATTAAGGGACACGTACAAAAACTTATTCCTAAATATACAGGCCCTACAAACAAAAATATGAAGCAATGTCCTGACTGTGGTGTCACTTCTATTCATGATTTGCCAAGCAATTGGTCACCAATACATAAAGCTGAGAATCACATTTGAACTTTTATTCAGTGATGGCCACAATTTTCAACTAAAGTACGGTCACAGCTTATATTTACAATATAATGATATAATTAAAATAATCATTCGTAATAAGCACTCCTCAAATAATAATATCCTTAAATAATAGATTCAAAGAAAAATAATTTAAAACGTTCTGACATGGACAATGAAGAAAGAACATGTGCAGTTAGTTATTTTTAATTTCTTGCTGAGAGTCAATAATGCACCAATAGATACAAATAAGAGTCACACTTGAGAAATACCTGATTGCTTTATAAAGATGTAATGGTCTCTAATTACATGACTTGGATGCAGATAGATCGATCTGGATCAATAAACAATCTAAATGCGTTCTCTCAGTTTTATATTCATAGATTCAATAGATCACATTTGGATTGAAGACTATGAGGATGATAACAGCAACATCTGGACAACTGCTTCCACGTTCATCACCTTGTACTTCCTGAGTATTTTCTACAGCGCTGTCGTTACTCTGATGAAGGTGAGAATAATCACATCTTTCTCACGCCAAGCAGCCCCAATATGTTTCGTGAAATCTCTAAATGTGCCATTGAATAATCATTAAATCTGAATGCCCCTGATAAAAATTATCTGCATTATTGTTTTATTTCTCTTTTCCAGGTTAAGTGATTGAAGTGTGGACCCCCTTGGTTTTCCTGATCTGCTTATCAAGGTCTCTGAAATTCCAATCTACAATCTGTCCTGTTGCTGACTCTAACAGCGAGATTACTTCAGTTTATCAGCGTGTAACTGAGACAATTATTGATGGATTTTCGTTTTTACATTAATATCTTTGAGATGATTGTGGTTGGAAGAATCTGTAGCTTCCCAGTTGTTTGAAGCCCATTTGTTTTGTTTTTATTAGTTCCTTACTCAGAATGGTTGCCTACCCTCTCTGATGGGCCTTTGTATTCCCTTTCTTGTGACTGTTACTGATGTACAGAAAATTCCCAGCTCACAGTGCATGTGTTATCATCTCAATGTGGCATCCAGCAAGTATATTCACTTCTGTTAGCTTTTACATCAACGTTTTGGATAAAAATGCTTTCTGAAATGGTTACTAAATCTCGAATGAATATGCAGTAACCTTGAGTTTGCTTAATTCTTTCTTCAAGGCCAGTCAGTAATAATACATTTTCCCACATCCTACTCCTTTCCCAGCCAAATACTTTCACTTGTCCTGTTTGGTTGAGTTTCATTCCAGTCATTTAGTTTAATGCTGCGCTACCATGCAGCCCACTAATGTAACTGCATTTATCACACGATATGTCTGATGGAACACTCCAGAGGCAGAATGATTAGAGAACATTTCCTCTCATGCACAAAAGGTCACAGCCTCAGGTCACCAAATGACACAAAATAAGAGCTTTGCTCCACCAGAAGCCGATAAAAGGCAGGCAAAGGAATTTGAAAGTTTACTCTACACCGTCTAAACTAAATGTACTCCCAATGTCGGGACAGGCTGGGTTAGTAATGCAGAAATCGCCACCTAAAGCGCCGGACAAAACATTCATCAGCCAAAAATATCAACGTTCAGTCAGGTATTCAGACACAACACGTGCACAATCCAAGGGCGGATTCTCAGAACTGGAGTTTTTCTCACACATAAATCTCAGGGAGCACAACTCCTGGGATCTATTTGACACACCACACCTGTCAAATCCCAGGGAATGAGACTGAGATCTATCTGAGACAGGGATAATACTGAATAGCAACCCTCAAAAATAATAAATCAGAGGTCGATGTTGATCAGGCAGAGCTCATGAGTTCTTGAAAGATTCAGCCACTGGGATCTGTATGACGCAAGACGGAATTGAGAACCAATCATAGCAACTGTTCACAGAGTCTGGAAACTATCAGCAGAGGAGAACAGTCCCAATTTCTCAGAGTTGGTGAGGTGTATCATCCTGGGAATAGTGTTGTGAATCAGTCACGCACCCAATATCATAACTTCGAATTTTTTCAAAAACGTGGCACATGAAACTAGATGCAATATTCCAAGTGAGACAAGGGACTGTTTTCTTTTAGTTTAACATAATTGTTTTGTGTTTGTTCTCTACAGCGTTATTGATGAAGTAGGGATTATTTGCTCTTCTGTCCACGTGCCATGGTACATTCCCTGATTTGTGCACATACACACGGAGGATCCTCTGCTCCTTCACCAATTTGGGTTTACACCCTTACTATTGTATGTTCCCCTGAGTTCATCACAAAACAAAGAAGCACGTTACAACTCCCTGAGACTGAGATCTATCTGTAACACCGATATTAATGAATAACAATCCTCAAAAATTATAAATCACTGGTTGATTTCGATCAAGGAAGGCAGAGATCAGAAGTTCTGGAAACCCTCTACTTTCCATGTCCTGTCCCACAACCCCTCTGTCAAACTTGATGCTCTTAGCCGTTCTTCAAATATCCTAACCTTAAATTGCTATTAATATTTTTCTGTAATTTTGCATTATATACCAAAGCACAGGGTGAAACAGCAAGGACCCCAGACACTGAACTCTGAGAACGTATACAATAAGGTAACCTACATTCTGAAACTGCAAACACCCGTTAACAAATGGTTGACAAATACAAAACAGCGACTGAGATTAACTTGAACACATCCAAATAAAAGCAAAGTCCTCTGGAGGTCCCGCGGTGTAGGCAAGACCTGGGCAGACAGAATGGAGATCGCTTTTTAAAATTCTTGTTTATATCCAGAATTTTCCTTCAACACAATATAAGCTTTTATTTCCCATCACCCAAGTCACCCATAGTATCTTTATTTTCAGCTACTAACCGTCACCAGTAAATTGAATAATTTATGTTCAAAGCCCCTCCCACCATCAAAGGTACGGCTGATGTAGGAAGAGCCAGAAGGAGATTGGAGTCAATTTTTCTTGTGGTGAAACATTACTGCTGTTCTAACACAAGGTATTTCTGTGGGATGGTCCAGTGAAGCTATGTGGATGGAATTCATAAATAAGAAGGGCATGATTACTTTGATGCAATTGTAATAGTCCCCCCAGTAGTCAGATTGAAATTGAGTAACAAATATGTAGAGAGATCTTATTTATAAGTAAGAATAATAGGATTGTAATAATCGCAAATTTTAACTTCCAAACATAAAGTGGGACAGCCATGGTCTTAAGTGCTTGTATGGTGAGGAATTTGGTAAGTGCTAAAGTCAATGTTCTTCATTAATATGCAGATGTAACTACCACAGAAGGAGCAAACCTGACCTACTCTTGTGATATAATGCAGGGCAAGTGACTGAATGGTTAGTAGGGGAGCTTTTTGGGTCCGGGGTCATAATTTGATTAGTTGTAAAATATCTATGGAAAGGATTGGCATTATATAGAAGTTAAAGTTTTTAATTAGACTAGGGCAAATTTTGACAGTATGAGACAAAAACTCTCAGGGGTTGATTGGGGTAGACTGCAGCTCAAGGGACGGCCGGCAAGAGTGAAGCTTTCAGAAGTGAGATAACGAGAGTTCAGAGGTGTGATGTTCCTGTTAGTGTGAAGATAAGGCTTGTAAGAGGAGGGAACACTGGAGGAATAAAGACATTGAGGCTCTGGTTCAGATTAAGAATGAGTCATATATTAGATATAGATAAATGAGATCAAGTGAATATCGAAGAGTACAAGAGGTGCAGGGACATTCTAAAAAGGGAAATGAAGAGGGCAAGAAAGGAAAATGAGATAGCCTTGGGAGATAATGTTAAAGATAATCCAAAGAGATTCGACAAGTACATTAAGAGGAAAGGGGTAGATCATAGAGTCATAGAGATGTACAACTTGGAAACAGATCTTTCAGTCTCACTTGCCCATGCTGACCAGATATCCTAAACTGATCTAGTTCCATTTGCCAGTACTTGGCCCATATCCCTCTAAACTCTTCCTATTCGTATACACACTCAGATACCTTTTAAATGTTGAAATTGCACCAGCCTCCATAGCTCCCTCTGGCAGTTCATTCTATACACGCCATCCTCTGCATGAACATGTTACTCGTTAGGTACTTTCAACTTTTCCCCCTCTCACTCTAAACCTACACTCACGAGTATAGGTTGAGGTGAGACTCCACCCACCTCAGGGAAAAGACCTTGTCTATTCACCGTATCCATGCCTCTGATGATTTTATAAACATTTATAAAGTCATGCCTCAGCATGAATATGTATAAGTCTAGAGGGATGGCTTCATAAATCATGTTGCATTTTATATAAATGCAGTTTTTTTGTTAAAATTTAGTTCAAAATGGAGGATGGGTGCCTTTTCAATTTCATACCAGTAGCACAGAAAGACCCGGGGAAATAAACTGCAACAAAAGTAAAATGGACAAAAAGTTATTGCACTACGGATAATCTCACTTTATCATTCGTGTAAAAAATAATTCCCTGTTTTGACCTTGCAGTTAATAGAGTCTATTAATTAGCCCTGTGTTTGTAATAATTTTCATCTATCTGTCATTCTACATTTAGTTGTTATAGTTAACGTGTGGATTACTGTACCTCTCTAAAAATTCAAAACAAAATAAAGAAAAACAGTGAATTAAATATTGTATCTTATTATGACAAAAACAAAAATAGCAATTCAATGACACCAAATTGGAAAGGAATGTTGAAATGTAGCCAATTTTGAGGACTACAAGAAGTTGCAAGAGATCATTAATTAATTTACAGTATGTTCAAATAATTAGCAAATGAAGATTCACACAGATAAACGTAAGGTGTTACATCTTGGTAGGAATAATGTGCAGGTCACTTATTCAAAAATGCACGTCTACGTGAGGGAAACAAACAAAGGGAATTCAGACAATTACATCAGTCACTAACAATTTCACCACAGGTTCCAAAGGCCATAAAAATGCAAACAAAGCTCTAAGTTTTATCTCTAAAGGGACAGATTTGAATGTCGGGTCAGTAAAAATTTTCAAATGGCAGGTTGCGTGAATGGTCAAGGTATTGCTCTGCCAAATGAATCAGAGAATGGCCATCACCAATTTAGTCGAATCACAACAAGCATTGGCAGTTAACTGCCAATCATCACCTGGTCCATTCTCCATGCCTTTACCAATCAGCACTCATTACCCAGACAGATTGAATGCTTTCTCCCTTCCCATTGGTATTCTTGAGAATGTCATGAGAAGTACAATACTAAAGACTTGAATGAAAAAAATCTTTATTTCATCAATGCTCAAATTTCCATGTTGTACCAGCTGGCAGAGGTGAAACTTAACTATAATATATCAGGCCTACAATGAACTGGTAGAGTTCTGCACTGTTCTCAGAGGAAAACCAGCAACAATGCACTTCTGGAGAGAGAATAATGACATTACTTTGCCTTTGCTCATATACAGCAACAATTTCAAAGCCATTGAGGAACAGAAATAAATAGAAACAAACCATATGCACATACACACAGCACACTATCATTTAAAGTAACAGAGAGAAATTCTGCATGAGCAGAAAAACTAATTGTTATTCTGAATAGTGAATATGGCACCAAACGCACCCTTGTGATAATGACAGTTGGAATATCTAGCCCATGTTGGTTTACAGCAGTTGAAGAGTCGCTCATTCTATTATTAGCCCTACTCAGTTCCTACACCAGTATGTGACCATAGTTTCAGATTGTTTTTAAAGGCAGATATCAATATGAAGTTGCACAGTGGCAGGAGCATGGCTCTCCTATGGACAGCACTAAAGAGATCTCACACACATTGTCTCTTTAATAAAGAAATGGGACAAACCTCAGAGATAGGGAAATGTAAATAAAGGAATCACTAACAACATTTCATCCAACTCGATAGCAACTGATACCTGATCACCAAATTCAGCTGCCACTTGAAAGGATGCAAGAAGCTCCATAAGGAGATACTCCAAATTTCACTTGATTCTGTGTCACATTATCGCAAGAGAGCTTTGTAGTTGCCTTCTAGCAGAGACGTTTTTTTTTCCACAAACCACATAGGTTTGACAGAGAAGCATTGGCTCTGATCACAGATCAGAACCGAATAGTGCAGAACGACATCATAAAAAATCTTGAGAAGCTGTGTCAATGGGTGCTTGGGTTTACAGCACCTCTGTGTTCTGAGCTTCCGTCCCAATCTTTTGCTGTTCCCTAGTTATTCTGATAAGTCGTGGTTCCAGTCAGTTTTTATTTCATCATTGTCCCAGATTATAGAGGTTTCAGTATCAGTGAGTTCACCAGTATAGCGCGTTGGGTAAATCAGCAGTGGCTCCATTGAAAAGGCTTTTAAATCCTGAGGTACATAGAGCAGCACATAGTTAACACTGTTTAATGACCTAATAACAATTAACAACATTATGTTTGATCTGCTATATTTTCCATTACTGACTGCAATGAATCTACCTCATGGGATACAGAAACTCACCAATGTGAGTAAAAACCTCTTAAACTTTGGGCAAAACCCAGGGTATTGTCTTAAGAGAATAAACTCCATACAATAATGCAACAAAGAAAAGCAGGTTGAAGTCAAATGATGCATAGGTTTGATGACGAGCAAAACAAACTCTACCCTCGCAAGAAGACAAGTAGATAAGTTGTGCATCTTAATGTAATCTCAGAGTATCCTAAACATCTATTTCCAGAACTCTGAAACAAGTGCAGAACCCTTGGGGCCACTGTCAACTACGTTCTATGAAACCCAGGGAATCATAGATGGAAATATCAACATGTCTCCTTGTAACAGTTTAAAATGTGTGTTTAATATCTCCACTCGAGTAACTAACAAAATTGTTTCAAGGTATGCACAATGAACGAGGATAGGTCACTTGGCCCTTCGATCCTGCTCCACCATTCAATAAGGTCCTGACTGACCCGATTTGAACAAGTTTATAAAACATTCAGCTGACAATATCCCACTTCAGCTTCTCTCATTCTATCATTTTAGTATATTCCACTGCACATCTATTCTAATCTGAAGAATACTTTTCCTGCTGTTAATCACTGATCGACACTTAATCCTCTCCTCTTTCTCGAACTGAAGGAGCCCATAATGCACTGTTCTTTTCCTCAGCCTATTCATAAGACAAGATAAAATAGATTGGAACAGACTCCGCAGTTTGCTGGTACTTGACACAATGAGAACAATTGAAATATTTCAATACAGTCCTTTGGTGCAACATATAATTTGTTTTAAACCTTTCAAACTGGTTTAATTCTTTTTGTATTTGCATTGAATGGTATTTTAGTTTGATCCAGATGTTAATATAAAGTGAAGTATTACAGCACTGAGATTTGTCTCATTTTTCTTTGGTGGAAGTTGGAAAGGAGTGCTTTCTTAAAACAGAGAGTCAAGAGAGTGAAAAATGAACAGCAAAGTTGAGTAATCATACATTCAGGTTCTGACAAAGTCAATTTCCAATCAGAGATGTTCTATGCAACAACCGATGTACTTTTGATCATGTAGTCACATGTCAGAAATGTGATACTTAATTTGTGTGCTATCAGAAAACCAGGAAGGAGATGATGACTGAATCATCTGCTTATCGGGATTGAGCGATAAATATTGGCCGGGACACCAAGTATAATCTCCTCACGTTAGTTCAAAATAATAAGAATCCCTTTCGCGTGCAGAGTGGCTTTGGTTTAATGCCTCATATACGTCTGATGTGTAGGATTATCGCAGGACAGCACTGCTGTGGCAGTATCAATTAGTCTATTCTTACCCCGAGGGTAGATCTTGAACCCTGAACGTTCCGATTCAAAGATCAGCATACTACTGAGTGTCACCTGAGCAACACACAACGCTCTGACAAGTGGCTTATTACTTACATCCCCAGGGATTAATGAAGCAATTAAGAGCAATTGCATCGATTTTGTATGACATGCCAAACAGGCCTCTTCTGGTCGAATGATCGTCTCCCTACCCCTAGATCAGTACCTTAAGTTCCTAGGTTAGACTGAGTAGGCTTAACTTTCTGTCCCACCTACTCCAGAGGCGTGTCATGCAATGATGGACATTTTAATTTTAAGAAAGGAAAACTGCTTCAATAATCGGCTGCTGTCATTTGGAAAGTGCAACATGTGTAATTAGGAATCAGCACTTTGGGTCACCTTTGCAAATTCCCTGTGTGTTCTACAGGAGTCAGTAATGTTTATCAGTGTCCACCGTTACAGCTACACAAAGTCCTCTAATATCGCTCCTCAATAGGTCATTCTTCCCTTTTGAATATGGGCAGTGAGCACTCAGTCCTATCTCTTTTTTAGCAACAAATGGCTACTTTGCTTCCGGCCTGCTATCAGCAAGAGGTTAACTTGCACTGTCAAAGTTTGGCAATACTAAGAACAACCCTCCCCATATTGACCCAGGCTAAGATCACAAGATGCAGCACAAGTCAGTGTTTATGTCCAGAATTAGATAGCCAGGAAGGATGTTCTGCACGGCTGGGGAGTCCAGAACCAGGGTTCACGGTCTAAGGATATTGGCTCGGGCATTTTGGTTGAGATGAGGAAACCTTTCTTCACCCTGACAGTAGTGACTCTTTGGAACTCACTGTCATAGAAATTGATTGAGTCCAAAACGTATTTTCTTTCGGGCTAAAAGGATCAAAGCTTACAGAAAGAATTATGGAACAGGGTTCTGAGTTAGATAATCAGCCATCGTCATTTTGAACAGCAGCGCATGCTTAATGGGCTGAATGGCTTACTGCTCCACCTATTTCTGTGACCATTCTGTGCTTGAAGAGATGTGTTTTGTTCAAAAGCTATTTTGATAGGAAAACAAAAGAGAATGTATTACTGGTTACAACACAGAGTGACGAAACAATTTCAGATTATTGTGAATTGGTCTCCTCAAATTAAATTGACCAATGAGGAAGTTCTGGCAAACTTGGATAAACTGCTGAGTTACCTTCCAGATGAAAATCGAAATGACCTGAAAGAGTTAGTATAATCACATGGGGAGATATGTGGGAATAACCGATGAATTACTAATCTCACTACACATAATATTGTTTGAGGAAATGCTGTTCCAATCAAACGACATCCTACAGACTAAACTTTTGAAGGTTGGCACAGGTTCAGAAAGAGACTGAACACATTTGAAAGACAATATAATCAAAATCAGTCATAGTGAATAGAGCTCACTTACATCAGTGGTACCAAAGCGGATAATATCCAATGATTATTTTTGGACCTACGCTAAATCCATGCAATTACTAAATCTGATACCTATCCTAAATCAAGTTTGGAAGACCATATTGTGAAGATGGGACTAGCAATTTATATTTCTCAGTATAACTTACTCAAAGGATACCTTCAGCTACTTCTATTCAAAAAGGTGAAGAGAACTTCGGCTTTCATGACACCAAAATGCATTGTACCAGTTTACAGCCATGTCATGTGTTAAGAAGAATGTGCCAGCTACATTTCAAAGACTAACCAATGAAGTAATTTCTTCGTTCCCCAAGTGTGTGGTACACATTGATGACCTTATTTTTAGTCACACATGGAAGGAAAATTTGCAGAATTTCTCAAAATTCTTCACTCGACTTTGAGAGGCAGGCTTGGTGATAAACCTGGCTGACAGCGAACTGAAGAAAACACAAATCACTCTCTTGGACCATGTTATTGAACATGGACAGGTGTCCTCATCGACCAAAAGAGTAGTGCGACGACAAAACAATCTTGATTATCCAAATTAGACTGGTGAGGATAACTAATTGTTCGGATAACTGATTGTCCTGATAACGCATTGCTCGGATAACTGATCAGATTGCAAACAAAGGAACTTGAGATCTTGTTCAGATAATCTGAAATTTAGATAATTGACGTTCGGATAACAGAGGTTGTTCTGCATTTGGTAGTACTACAAGTGGGTTTTATCAGAAAGTTGTACGGAGTCTAAGCAGTGTGGCTGCTTCACTCAGTGAATTGTTGTAGAAATGCAGGAGGTTTCAATGAATGGAGGCATTTGCCAGCCTGAAAGTTGTGTTAACTACTGCCCCAATATAAGCGACAACTAATAACCCAAAGCTATTCAAGGTAGTTATCGATGCAAGTGATAAAAGTGTTGGTACTCTTACAGAAAGCAACGAGTAGATAAAAAGACTTATCAATTGTTTCTCAGGAAGCTAAGCATTCATCAACAAGAATATTTGACAGGTCAGGCAACATCCAAGGAGCAGGAGAGTCAACGTTTCGGGCATAAGCCCCTCTCTTGTGATCTTAGCATGGGTCATGTATGGGGAGGATTGTTCTCAGTATTGCCACACTTTGACAATGCAAGTTAACCTCTTGTTGATAGCAGGCTGGAAGCAAGGTAGCCATTTGCTTCCAAAAAAGAGATAGGGCTGAGTATTCACTGCCCACTTTCAAAGGGGAAGAATGACCCATTGAGGAGAGATATTAGAGTATTCTTTGTAGCTGTAATGGTGGACACTGATAGAAATTACTGACTATTGCTTATGCCCAAAATGTCGATTCCCCTGTTCTTTGGATGCTGCCTGACCTGCTGTGCTTTTCCAGCAACACATTTTTCAGTTCTGATCTCCAGCCTCTGCAGTCCTCACTTTCCCCTAGGAATATTTACAGTTGAGAAAGAGACCTTGAGTTTGGTATTGGCGTTACAACATTTGCCAGTAATGTATCTGAGACAACCATACATATTGATCATAATCCGTTAAAGTTTTTTGGAGAAATTCAAGGACAAACATTGTATACTGGTTTTCGGGCCATGTCTTCATGAAAAAGTCTCCACATTATTTTACAGGACATTGTTAGGCTCCAGCACTTTCTCTCATGTTGTTAGATTCCACATTAAAAATACAATTTAGCCCCATGACAAATCAAACTTACTTTTTTGTCACTGCTTTTTTTCCCGTAGAACTGAGACTATCATTTTTTTGAATGCTCGGTCTGTTAATTTGCAATTTGATCAATAACCACAAAATGAAAAGCAAACTAAAATGGTGTCTGGGTCTATAATTTATTGCAGACATTAAAAACTAGAAGTCTCACAATGCTGCATTTCAAGCCTTGATCAGCTAATTTAATGAAACAAGGTCATTCTCCAATCAGTCATGATCGTGATGAATGGCAGAGTAGGCTCGAAAGATTGCATGGCCTCCTCCTGGCCTATTTCCTACGTTTCTAAATTGGCTTAAATACCCAAGAAAAGTGAAGATTCTGAATTATAAGCCCTTCATCAGATGACTTAGGTAAACAGGTTACACATTAGATTTTTTAGTCAGCATATAAAGTTAGTCCATATGGTCTCCCAGTATTATTGCTTGAGGCTGAGATTACAGTTCATTAGAAGCTTTCCCACCACTAGGATGAATCTGGTTGCTGGATTTATCCAGACAATTTTGAAAAAAAGTATTTTAAATGTTGTGATTCTCCTGTCTCTGACTCCATGCCTCTATTTGAACAGGATTAGGTTGTTGTGGATATTACCACTGCAGCTTCAATGTTACTTTTCCCTGTATCCTCAGGTGTCTCCAATTCAGTTGTTATCAGTTACCAACACTCAATGACAATCAGCCTTTCTAATTGAAGCGGAAATAGCTGGAGATGCTCAATGGGTCACAGGACATTAGAAAATTAACTCTGCTTTCCCACCGCAGATGCTGCCAGACCTGCTGAGATTCTCCAGCAGTTTCATTTTTGTTTCAGATTTCCAGCATCTGCAATTTTGTTTTATTTTAGCCTTTCTAAAATGCTGTCAAACTTCATCTCATCCAAGTCTCAACTACATTTTTGTTTCACAATGAACTGGACATGAACCTCCTCTTCATAATACCTCAGCCAGGCCCCTGCCCCGCTGAAGTTTAAACAGGGGATTTATGATAATTGGCCCCACTCATTCTTTTGCTACCCTTTCACTGTTTGTGACTAATGATGACTTTTGGATTCCCTTTTAATGTTAGCTGCCTGTCTCCCTTACTCTTTACTTCCGCTCTGAACTGTCTATATTTAGCACGGTTCTCACTGGGGTTAACAATAATCCATATCCTTTACAACATCATGCAGGGAATTAGAGTATTGTTTTTGCTACCATTTCCTGCTTGTGAAAATGCTAAGCTGTACTGTGCAGCTGAAGCTGAACATTGCCCAGGTTTGTGCTCAAATGTCCTTGCTCAAATGTCCTCTTGCCCCATTGAACTCAGCCCCCCTCCAACTCAGAATTATTCTGGATTGTTCCTTGTTCATTTTATACACAAGCTAAAATCTTTCGATACGGTGATCAATGCTTCCTTAAATGATCCCAATTTAATATTTAATGCATGTTATATATATTATGTGTATGCATACAAATTATGAAGTTGGCAGTGCAGATTGAAGATATCATTAGGATTCTGAACATTATAAATAGGACCATGGCATGCAAAATAAGGAAATTATGACAAATAGTTAGAAACAGTCCTGCTTTTCCCTCATGTTTAGTATTTATGCAGCACGCTTCAGGGAGGGATTTGAGAAGGCGCACAAAAGGTACACAAAAATGGTACCAGAGATGAGCAACTGGAGAACTATGTGGATAGGTTGAAGAAGCTCTGGCTGTTCTTTATGGAGAATGAAAGATGAAGAAGACATTTTACAAGTGCTCCAAATCATGAGGGATTTGAATAGAGTAGAGTAGAAGGGTAGGAGAATGCATCTAGATTGGTTACTCTTTGGAGGGTTGGTGTGGACTTATTGGGCCAAGTAGCCTGTTTCCATACTGTGTGGATTTTATTTAAAAAAGGCTTGAGAAGGAAAGGACACAGATTTAAGATGATCAGCAAAAAAAACAACTGTTCCAAGGATTACTTTATTTAAAAAACAGCATAGTTCAGAAACTGGAAAGTTCTACCTAATAGTGTAGTGGTGGAGGCAACTTCAACTGAGGTCTTCAAAAGGAATCTACAATTTTCAAAAGGAGAGGTTTTGCAGTATCACATAGTAAAAGGATTTGGGAGTGAACAAAGACAAGTTCCCCATTGAGAGCTGATCAAATCATTGCCTCCGAGTTGTTACATTGTATAACATTGCACAAACTACCAGTTCACCAGTTATTTCCTAATGGTTTGTCATATTCTGATATAATGACTAACTTAGTCATGCCTGAAACTAAACTTACTTTGCAATTACTTCACTTGATCCAGGAGAACCTGCATTCCCATTTTCCTCACTGTTTGCACTGGCAATGTTTCCAGAACTGCTATTCATCAAAGAGCACAAATAAAGTCATTTAACATCAGTAAACTTATTCAGAATTAAGTCCAAAGCAATTTAACAAAAAAAAAATCGCAGAATTGAGATTCAATATTCCAAGCCTGGTCGACTAGTCTTCTTAAGTTAGTCAATAACTACAATTTTAAATAGCATTATTTTACCATAGTGATAATAAAAGAACAGAGATATCCATGCAAAGTGAGAATCAGGTGTAACAGACATTTAGCTGATCGTTGTTCTCATCAGAAATAGTGATTATAGGCAGGAAAGGTCCTTTCAGTGTAAGTCTAATGAGTTGCTGTAGTCCATTCAGTAGAGTGTAAGTGCTAGGTAGCCCCATATCGTAGCTCAGTGATGGTGAATGGAGTGGAAATTAGGTACGTTAGTTCTTTTGCCAGTCAATCAAACTGCTCTCTCTTTGATCATATTGAGATTCTTGACTATTGTTGCAATTACCAGGTGAGCAGTGAAGATTCCAATGCCCCAATTTTAGCCTTGGAATGGTGAAGTTAATGAAGGGGTAATGACAAAGCAGTATACCTTGTATCCCAATCTTGTAATCTTGCTATTGTATCTAGTAATTGCTGCATGCACCACCCATCCCCCTGGAGTATATTGACAATGCTGTTCTTTGATCTAAAAAATGTTGCTGGGACTTTATTTGTTTTCAAGATGCATCATGATTCATCTTGGTCGTGATGATATGGGGTTCTTTTGACTTCCACAGGATGTCTACAGTACACCACAATTAGGGAATGCTGGGGTTGGGGTGTGGAAGACACAGTACAGAGTGAAAAGAAGAGAAAACCATTTCTTTAGTATGTCACCATTGTTTATAGCCATTTCTGGGCTATGCAAACCTTCATACTGAAAGACAAGCAACATTCAACAGACCACTGAAAAACTTTGGATGTTTTATGCTGATTCAAGATTGGTCTCTCAAAATAAGCCAAGCATTTCTGAACCAGTCAAGCAGTTGCTTTCTGTGAGTGTTCTCATCTTATGTTGGTGGTCACCATGGGATGCCTTCATGAGGCAATCCTGACATAATCTTACAACAACTACCAGCTCTTCCTTTCACATTATTGGATCCCTAACATAGCAGATTTAAATCTGACATTAGACCAAACTTACTTGCCAATCTGTTTGCTTTATTTTCTGACAAACTTAGGTTTCTACCTAATTCACAGTGTGAGGTGTCAACACTTTCACAGCTGCAACTAGTCATAAAGTACCAGTTAAATCATTTTAAATATGTGCATGATCACAAAGTTAATATTTGTCACTTCTTATCAACATTGAGAGTTTTGGCTGTGAGGGCAGGAGCTGGTGGATGGGGAGTAAGGGGGTCAAATAAAGACCTGTCTGCACTGGGACAGAGGGAAAACATCCCGAATGCAAGGAATTAATTTAACTTCCTTATCTCGGAAAAAAGACACTCGACCTCTTTGTACACTATTGCTAATATAACCCTAAGAAGCACAATTAGTAACTCAATATTTGATTCAGAATATGAACATTGTAATTACTCATTATTCAAATTTACTGAAGGTCCATGTCATATTAGTCAGTATTGGCTGTTTTGTTGAAAAGAGGATTTTATTCCTTTTCCTTTCCTGTTCCTTCATCCAATCGAAGTTTCCTGAAAGATCTGACCATAATAAACCCAGGAATAATTACAGGTCTCTGACCCAGAGCAGTGTAATGACCTCAGGATTTAAGCTTCTATTAATTGATGATATCATTGAAACGGTGTGGATGCGATTCTGCCTGCATTGAATTCACCATGAAAGCATTTTATAAGCTTGATTCAAACAAATAACTATTATAGGGAAAGTGCCTGACTCCGTGGATGCACATGGCCTCTGGCCAACTTAAATTTTAAACAGTGTACAGCATTCAATGGCGACATGTATGGGAGACAGACAAGGTGAAGAGACCAGGAGCTGGTCCCAATCTATAGCCATATTTCTTCAAATATGTAGCCATATGTCATCAAATGTCACCAAACTCTGGAGACCATGGCAATGATTTTGGAGGGAGTGTAGAATAATGGAGGGTTGGGGGAGTGAGGATGAGCAGGAAAGAGAAACAAAGCGAGGTGATGAGGTGGGGTGAAGGAGAGGAACCCATTTCTGCAGTATTTTCACTATGGCTCCAATGTCCAGAAATAGAACCTCAGTATTGATCAGCAAGCAATTTCCTATCTCAGCATTTAGGATGGCGGTACGACTGTTTCAGACAATTCTGTCTCAAATATTAAATTACTCAGGAGGCAGTCTCGCAGCCTCTTTAATGTAGCTGCTGTTGTCTGGACTGGCATCCGTCGCATTGCACAAAACATTTTGAAGGAATCAATGGTTCTCCAACATTCCCTTTTCACATTGTTGTATTCCAAATGAAGCATAATTAAACTACATCAAAATCAAATCAAATCAAACTTGCTTCCTCATGGTTGCCCTCATGTCTGGCAAACTTTGATTCCCATCTTTCTGACAATCTGGTCTGTCAAAATGTCCCCAGCCACTAGTCACACACTAAACAAAGGACTTACACCTATAAATGACTTGCAAACATTTGAAAGTAAACCATGAAGATCAAAAGGCTCTACTGAGCTGATACAGCATTTTTTTTAAAAAAGAGGAATCACTGTTATCACCAGGAATAATGCAAATATTGGGAGGGGCTGTAGTCTGGAATGGTGGTCTTTGCTATAGCACCGAGAGATGTTGTCAAGAGGAAGTTCCTCCAGAAGTCTTACAGAAATTCCTGCTCTCCAGAAATTCCTTTTCACATCACATTCTGTTAAAAAGGCCAGTTTCAAAAGCTATGACTGCAGAATATGTTGTCTTTTTTTCCACTTTCACAGAGGTTTGCAGGACGTCATGGTCTGGTCTTTTTGAAGAGATGGGGTGAGGGGAGGTAGCCGATGTAGTAGTATTGGGAAGCAGAGAGTTAGGAAGTCAATGTGTTGTCAATATGTTTAGCCTCTTTGCACAGTCCAGTGCTTTGAAATGAACAACTGAAGACCTGAACATTGAAGAGTTAGAAATGATTATTGAAAGACTTTGTGTTTAATGCATGCTCAATTATTCACTGGCTTTTAACTGGGAGGTGGTTGGATTCAGAAAGTGGCAGGGAGGGAGTCTGGCACCTTCCCCTTGCTAAGCCATGCTGACATAGACCAGTTCTGTTTGACATCTTAACGCTCCATGAGCTCTCAAGCCTGCCTCCCTCATTTTCCTGATTGTACCCAGCTTTGCAGGCTCAGTGATGATCAGTATGAATAGTAGTGCTCAGAAATGTGCTGATCTGTCCTCCCTCTTACTGGAGTCGCAGCTCTTGAAATTAAGCAGCACCGTCAACTGATGAGTAACCCTCTTCATTTTAGATTAGAGTGGTGCTGGAAAACGACAGCAGGTCAGGCAGTATCTGAGGAGCAGGAAAACCGGCGTTTCGGGCAAAAGACCTTTATCAATGAAGAATCTCTTCATTGGTCTATGCTGGCAACATACCATCCTTGGCATACACCAACACCTCCAGGTTTCAGTCCCAGCATTAGGTCTGCAGCATTAACTGCAAGCTTCCACCTAAAATGTATTTTTACAAAACTAACGATAGAGCAAAGATTATATGCCAGTCAATAATTTCTTTAATGTAAAAGAAAACTGTGGAAGTTGACAATCTGAAAGAAATACAAAAATAGCTGGAGAAATTCAACATATTTTGCAGCATCTGTGGACAGAAAGCAGAGTTCACGTTGAGTCAAGTGACCCTTCTTCAGAGAGGTCTGAAGTTCTGAACAGGAGTCATTCAACTAAAAACATGAACGCTGCTTTCACCCAACAGATGCAGCCAGATGGGCTAGCTGTTAGTAGACAGTCACACATTGTATTCAGCTTATTTTCCAATGGCCTTCTTAGTTTCTGGAGAACCAGAATCACCAGCTCCCTTGCACTTTCAGCAGGTGATGTTTTCAGAGCTGCAAATGGTCATCAAGTGCCATTAAGTCAATTTAAGCAAACATTTACGTTCAGAACAAAAACACTTTTAGAAACTTGAATAGGAGTGTCAGGATTTCAAGCCACTGACAGTCAGGCTGGAACATGGAAATGAAGGATGTGACAAACCTATTCTTTCAATACTTTACATGCATTGCATAGTCTAGAAAAGTCTCAAATAAAGAGCTTAGCGCAATTAGAGAAGGGCAACTAACTGTCAAATTTCTCCAGTGAAGAGCGTTGGATACTGTTTCTAATACAGGATTGACTTTTCCACATCAATGGGTATTGGCTCAGCAATTGCAAACATTAATGGTGGCACAGAAAGGTTTGCCACTCTGCTATCATTCCGATTTCACCATCAGCTCTTTAAATTGGGCCATTTCATTCTTGGGATAGTGACCCAGCAATATTTTCTTGGTCAGGCCATATCAGCAGCATGCTGCCCTTGATGGTTACATCCACCACAGCAGCGCTGGCTCCAGCTCTCAGTCCAAGCAGCAGGACTCCACCACATTTCACAACATTATTACTGCAAAAGACTTGTTTAAAAAAAATCACAATCTAACTTCTCTGAAAAATACACACTTGGGAGGCAGAGCTCAGCAGTTTCCACAATGTGCTAACTGTGGCCTGGAACAGCGTATTTGACATTGTTCTTGCATGTATGCAGAAGGACATAACTACATAACTTCACAAGAATTGCTAGTTCTCCAGCAATAGCCTTTATTCGAAATACAATATTATTCAGGAGTTAAATTGCACTTTGGATCAAACTGACACTTCAATTTCTTCAGTTGTTCCTCACAACTATAGGTTTCATTTCCATTGCAGTTTGGATTATTACACTTACTATGCCTGCAATTGATGATATAAGATAAATGAAGTTATTTAAATGAGCATTTGCCTCCATCCCACAATTTTGTGCCAGCTGTTGAAAGACTGAAGATTCGGGATTCAGGACTGCAGCTTGCATTCAGCTGTTTGAGTGAAACTGGCCACACTCCAGATGGGTGACTGCAATAAATGTTCATGATTCAGTTACATCACATTGGAAATGTTTGCTATAAATTCTGTGTGTTAGGATTGAGCCCTCCACTATCACCTGATGAAGGAGCGACACTGCGAAAGCTAGCATGCTTCCAATTAAACCTGTTGGACTATAACTGGTGTTGTGTGATGTTTAGCAATAAATGGTGAATTTGTTCGTCAAAGCCTTTGTTGCTGTTGATAACGATGAGAGACAGAAATGGGATAGCAAGTTCTTGAATGTATTCATATTCAGAGTTTAGAAACTTCAATAACAAAATGCAAGCAAACTTACAAAGAAGTGTTTTCGATGTTCTCTCCTGATACAATATTTTTGAAACAAAACTCTGAATCCCTAATTCTCAAAACCCTCACTGCCTGTTGGCAAGACAAGCTAATGTGGCTGGAGTGTGGAAGCAAAGAAAGGGAGATACGATGCAACAGATTAATTTCTTCAAAACTTTATACTTGTTGCAGCGTCTCAGAATATCTCAACTAAAGAGCTCCAGGTCCAAATGAAGACTAGGCAACCAATTTTCCAATATCTCCAATGAAGACCTTTGATACTATCTTCACATGCAGGGCTGCATTTTCCATGTCAACTGGCATTTGCCAAGATTCTTATGAGTCAGGCCAAGCGGAGGGGAGTTCAGGAGCAAAGCCCAACTCCCTTCTGCCCCATTATATTATCCTGTCCGTGGGGGGGGGGGGCAAACGAAGTCACCAATGGAGAGCCACTCGTGTCTGTCTGTGTAGTGAATAGGAGAGCTCCTCAACTCCCGCAGTGGGCCGTGGCCTGCAAATCTCTTGAGTACAGGTTCAGCAATATCCACCACTACTGGCAGCAAAGGACAGGTCACTGCTCTGTCTTCATTCTGTTGTTGCTGTTAGCTCCTGGGATCATGCCATTTCAATAATGGTTTGTGACCAGACAACAATGTCTGTACTACCTGTCAGTACCATGCCACCCTTGGCACTGCCAACCATCACGTTTGATTCCAGCTCTCAATTCAACCAGCAGGGCTTCACCAGAATTCATAAACTGATGACTGCAAAACTCTCCTGTAAGAAAGAACACTATCTTCCACTTCTGGATGTAATACATCTTTTGGGGGTCAAAGCTGAGCGTGGTAACTAGGGCCTGCTACATGGTTCCTGGATACAGAAGGAAATATCTACATATCTTCACAGGAACTGCTTCTTCTCCAGCATTTGCCTTGGAAAATATAATATCAAATGAAGTACGAATTACACAAAAGATCAAACATGTTTTCCAGTTATTGCAAACAATCTTGGAGAATTATATTTTACATATCCCTTGCAGTTTGGATTGTCAACCTTACGATGCCTGTAACTGGTCAAGACAAGATAAATTAAATCTTGAAGTTAGCATGTGCCTCCAGCTACAATTGAGTGCCAGCTGCTTGAATGGCTGAAGACTCTGGATCCAGTAGCGTAGTTTGCGTTCAGCTGCTTCTGTTAAACTTCTTACAATCCAGATGGATACTGCAATCCATACTGATTTTACTCTTCAATCCCTTTCATAGGTTTGATGAACATTATAGCCGGTGATAAGGGTGAGAGAGTGATGGGATACATATTTCTTGAATATACTCATTTTAAGAGACTAAAATGATCTGGGATAAGCAACTCAAATTTGCAAGCAATTTTGAATTCAAGCTTCCTTGCTGTCCTCTCCTAAAATTGTCTGTTTTGAAAAAGACTCTCCGACCCGAAGAATAATGTCGATAATGGAGAGGCAGTATGTGATTGCTATGGTCGGAAATGGCATTCTCTGCATTGCTGTGTGCTGTGTTCATGAGGAGTCTCTACGTTATCTTACTGCAACTGTCAGTCCACCAGCAATTTACTTTCACTTTCTTGTACTCTGAATGAAGCAAAATCATGGTCACATATTGCATCAAACATACTTTTTCATGACCGCGTTAGATTTGGAAGGCATGGTTTTCCATCTCCATCACAGTTTAGGCTGTCACGTTTACCAAGCTAGTAACTGAACAGACAAGTTTAGTCACTGAAATCAGCATTTGCCTCCACCTACAAGTGTGTGCCAGCTGCTGGAATGGCTCAAAAATCTGGATTCAGTATCGCAGCTCCTATTCAGCTGCTTTTTAAAAACTGTTCACACTGCAGAAGGATGACTACATGGTTTGGTGATTTTTTTTGTCAAATTTACATAACTAGTTTGCAAGAAGGCAGAGCACAGCTAGGGGAAGAGGCAGAGAATGTCGGGAGAAGGGATTTTTCCTTGCAGTATAGACCAGAGAGTTCAATGGGAGGGAGAGCGTTCAGAACCGGGCTGATGAAGGGGAAACATTTCACTGAAGATATTTGGATCTTTTAAAGCAATGGCTTTTCCAGCAAAGCTATTTTTCTTTCTGTTTTACAACATTCACAGTTCTTTCGGGTTATATTTGGATGAATTCTGTTGTTCTAGTTAAACAAGAGCTTCCATCTGTCGAAACCAAGTAAGCATGAAAGATGCAAATTTAGTGCGATTGCTGTGGTCTGATCTGCAAAGGTCTTTGTTGTACTGCTGTCATATGCTTTCAAGAGGCAGCCCCTGAATAATCTAAACAACAGTTCTCCAGCAATATCCTTTCACGTCTTTGAATTCTGAATCAATTATCATTTATACACAAACTGGAGCAAACTTATTTTCTGCAACTGTCCCTGAAGAAATTAGATTTCCCGGTTCTTCACAGTATATGCAGCTGAAATTAGTCATGAAATAAGATGCTTTAAGCAAGGTCTTGTATGGACAATTGGCTGATGGCTGGTATAAAATTGCTGGATGCTCAGGGATTCAGTATTATATTCTTTGATCAACTGTATTTATTAAGTAGATCAACTTCCAGAGATAGTGGGACAATGGTAAACAGTAGGTTTTTTTCTTTAAACTTTAATAGGGGCTCTGAAAGATACCACAGGCAGAATGAGGGGAGCAGAGGATATAGGAACCCTAATCGTTCAATATATTTATTCTTTCTTCAGAGTTCAGCTATCTGAATGTTCGAAATTGAGATCTGAATATTGAATGGGCAAGCAATTTTCCACTGACCACTTTTGAAGGTTTTTTATTGATGCAACTATTGTTTAAGCAAACAAAATCTCTAATCTCTCAGAAAAATGCAATCATTATAGACATATTAAAGCAACTTTGTTAATGTGACTGACATAAGCTGGTGTTTGTTGCATTGCTGTGGCATGTTCTCAGACAGAAGCCCCTCCATAGAACTTACGGGAAGTGACACTAATTTTCTTTAACATTGTTGTGTTCTAGATGAATTTTAATTAAATCACACATTGGACTAAATCTTTCTTTGTGATCACTGTATTCATTACTGGAATCTCTTCACAGTTTCCATATCGGCAATTAGTGTTACAGCACAAATTAAGTTATTTTAAACAAACACTTGAAAAATTCAACCATTGAAAAAGCTCTGAAGATGGAGGATTTCAGCATTATAAACGTCTTTGTTGGATCTTTACATTGAAACTCCAATTTGTCAGTTTAATCAACCTGCCACGTCCCATACAACCAGGGATGAGTTAGATATTCAACATGACTATGTCTCATTAATTGTAACGTTGAATCCACATTCCTGCCTACTCTGAAAACCTTTCAATATCCCTCTCTCAACAATAAACTATTTATCTTTGACTTTAAAATATTCCATAAATCTGCTTTAATAACGTGTCAGAGTTTCCACATTTTGAGATAAAACAAATCATCTTGATGTGTTTTAAATGGGCAGCCACTGACATTTAGACAGTAATCCTTCATTCTCGTCTCTTCTGTAAGAGGAAACATCTTGTTTCAATTAATTTGCCTCTTCCTCTCCTAACCACAAACTGACAAAAGCCTAGACTATCTGAAATCCCTTTGTATGACAAGTCATTCTGTAAGTATTATTCTGGTAAGCATTCTCCGAATTTCCTCCAATGTATTTACTTCCTTCCATAAACAGGGTGACCGATAAGAATTAGAGCATTCAAGATACAAGCTCAACAGTGCTACTTTTGTGTTTAAATTCCCCCTCGATAAAATAAAAACATTTATACACTTTCCTAATTACATACTGCTCGCACTTTGTGATTCAGGTAATGATACACTCTGATCCCACTGCAGCTCACAACTATGGAATCTCCCTGTATTTAAAAAAAATGCTTTTCTTCCAGTTAAAATGGACAACTTCACTTTTATCCACGTAAAACTCTATTTGTCAGGCCTTTGACTACTCACTTAACCTATATTTCTCCAGAGCACCCCAATGTCCTCTGAAGTTAGTTTTTAACCTTTCTTTTGTCATGTCAGCTTTATATTAATTCCTTCGTGAGTCATGGATTGTGAGTCAATACTTGGAAAATTTGAGCAGATACAGATTTGTTTTAAATAGCTGCTCAAGGTACATGATCCTAACCATTCTGAACTCCGGTTCATTCTTTAGGGTGGCACGGTGGCACAGTGGTTAGCACTGCTGCCTCACAGCGCCAGGGACCTGGGTTCAATTCCCGACTCAGGCGACTGTCTGTGTGGAGTTTGCACGTTCTCCCCGTGTCTCCGTGGGTTTCCTCCCACAGTCCAAAGATGTGCAGGTCAGGTGAATTGGCCATTCTAAATTCCCCGTAGTGTTAGGTAAAGGGGTAAATGTAGGGGAATGGGTAGGTTGTGCTTCGGCGGGTCGGTGTGGACTTGTTGGGCCGAAGGGCCTGTTTCCACACTGTAAGTAATCTAATCTAATCTAATTCTAAGTTCCAAACACCGAAGTAATGAACATTCATGTAAAAAAGGCTGAACCCCTGAATATAATTAGAGTGTACCAAAATAACAATAGGATTCTTGTCAGCCCCCGTCTCTCTCTGTCACTCTCTATATCTGTCTCACACACACACACCATGGATATGTCAAAATCATGAAATGGAAGATGTCTGTAAGGCAAATGGATACTATAAACTTCCACTATACTATGTCAACCTTTTAGCAAAACAACAATGGTTGACTCAGACCCGTGGCCTGTGCCTCTTGCTTGATGTGTGAGCTTAGGAACGTGGTCGACGCTCCTGACTCTTACACTTGCAATAAGTGTGTCCATCTGCAGCTCTTGTTTGACCGCATGACGACTCTGGAGCTGCGGATGGACTCAATGTGGAGCATCTGTAATGCTGAGGATGCCGTGGATAGCACGTTTAGTGAGCTGGTCACAACCCAGTTTAGAATTGCTGAGGGAATGTGTGACAAAAAGACAGAAAAAGAGTAAGAAGACAGTGCAGGTGTCCCCTGCCGTCATCTCCCTCCAAAACAGGTATACCGTTTTGCATGCTGTTGGGGGAGATTACTTACCAGGGGACGTCAGCAGTTTCATGGTTCATGGCATCGTGGCATTCACTGCTGTTCAGAAGGGCTGTAAAACGACTCATAGGACCATTGTCACAGGGAATCCTCTTGTGAAGGGAGTAGATAGGCGGTTCTGTGGCCGGAATGGGACTTCTGGTTGGTATGTTGCCTCACAGGTGCTCAGGTCATGTATGCCACCGATCAGGTGCAGAGTGTTCTAAAAGGGGAAGGCGAACAACCAGTTGTCTTGTTGCTTATGGACACCAACGATACAAGTAGAAAATGAGATGAGGTCCTCAAAGAAGAATTCAGGGAGCGAGGAGGAAAGTTAAAGAGGAGGACCTCAAAGGTAGTGATCTCGGGATTACTATCAGTGCCACGTGCTAGCCAGCGTAGAAATTTAAAAAAAAGACAGGTTGAACACATGGCTTGAGAGATGGTGTTGAAGGTAGGGGCTCAATTTGTTGGACATTGGGACCGGTTCTGGGGCAGGTGGGACTATTAGAAAATGGACGGTGTACATCTGAACCAGACTGGAACCAATGTCCTTAGTGGGTTTTATGCTACTGCACTTGGGAATATTTAAACTAATGTGGCAGGAGATTAGGAACCAGAAGAGAAAACAAGTAGGCCAGTGATGTGGAGACTGTAAGAATTATGAAGATTGCATTCATAAAGCGAAGAGTAGGCAGAGAATAGACGAGAACAAAAAAAAACTCGTAGCCTAAAATGCATCTATTTTAATGCAAGGAGTATAGTGTGAATGGCAGGTGAACTTAGGGCTTGGATTGGTGCCTGGGAGTATCATGTCGTTGCAATCTCAGAGGCTTGGTTGAAGGAAGGGCATGAAGATTGGCAATTAAACATCCCTGGATATAGACGCTTCAGACAGGACAGGAGGTGAAGTAAAAGGTGGGGGTGTTTTTGCATTGCTGGTCAAGGACGATATCATGGCTGTGGTAAAGGAGCACACTATGGAGGTCTTGGGTAGTGAGGCATTATGGGTGGAGCAGAGAAATTAGAAGGGTGCAGTTACACTGTTGGGGCTGTATTCCAGGCCTCCCAACAGTGAGCATGTGGTAGAAGAACAAATAAGTAAACAGATTATGGAAATATGTCGAGGCCATAGGGTAGTGGTGATGGGAGATTTTAATTTTCCCAACATTGACTGGGATATACTTAGCGTCAGAGGTGTGGATGGGGTAGAATTTGTAAAAATGTCCAGAAGAGTGTTCTACTGCAGTATGTCAATAGCCCGACGAGGGAAGAGGCCATATTGTGCCTGGTACTGGGGAACAAGGACAGGTGGTAGAAGTTGCGGTGGGGGATTCCTTTGGGAACAGTGACCACAATTCTGTAAGTTTTAGAATACTCATGGATAAAGAAGAAAGTGTTCCTAAGGGAAGAGTACTAAACTGAGCCATGACCAATCATATCAAAATTCGGCAGAAGCTCAGAAATGTGGAATGGACACAGCTATTTGAAGGGAAGTCCACATTTGAGACGTGGGAGGCTTTGAAAGTTAGGTTAAAGATAGTAAAGGATAGGCATGTCCCGTTGAAGGCAAAGGATAGGAAGTACAACATTCGTGAACCGTGGATGACAGGATAAATTCTACGACTAGCCAAGAGGAAAAGAGAAACATACATAAGGCCTAGGCAGCTAAGAACAGAACGGGCTCTAGAAGAATATCGGAAAAGTAGGACAAGTCTTAAACGAGGAATCAAGCGGGCTTAAATGGGTTATGAAATATCTTTAGCGAGCAGAATTAAGGAGAATCACTAAGCATTTTATTCGTATACAAGAAGCAAGAGAGTGACTAGAGAAAGGATTGGTCCACTAAAGGATAACGAAGGAAGGCTGTATGTCAAACC
Organism: Chiloscyllium punctatum; assembly: GCF_047496795.1. Taxonomy (NCBI): domain Eukaryota; kingdom Metazoa; phylum Chordata; class Chondrichthyes; order Orectolobiformes; family Hemiscylliidae; genus Chiloscyllium; species Chiloscyllium punctatum. The sequence goes on along the minus strand of NC_092754.1, from coordinate 100,825,670 downwards.
TGAGAGAATTGGTGATATTCCGAATGATTACTTTGCATCAGTGTTCACTGAGGAGAAGAGCATGATGAATGTTGAGATTAGAGATAGAAGTTTTATTAGTCTTGAACACGCTGACATAAGTAGCGAAGATGTGTTGGGTTGGCTAGAGATTATTAAGGTGGACAAATCCCCAGGACCGGATAGGATCTATCCCAAGTTGCTGAGGGAGGCGACAGGGGAAATAGCTGGAGCCCTGACAGATATCTTTGTGGTATCCTTAAGTACAGGTGAGGTGCCGGAGGATTGGTGGGTAGCTTATGTTTTCCCCCTGTACAAGAAGGGTAGTAGGGATATTCTGGGTAATCAAAGACGAGTGTGCATGACGTCAGTGGTGGGAAAGTTGCTGGAGAAGGTACTGAGGGATAAGATCTACTTATATTTAGAAAAGAATGGGTCGGAGCGATAGGCAAAATGGTTTTTTGCAGGGGAGATCGTGCCTTACCAACTTAATTGAGTTTTTTGAGGAAGTGAGCAATTTGCTAGATGATAGAAGGTCTGTACATGTCATATACATGGACTTTAGTAAGGCGTTTGATAAGATTCCCCATGGTAGACTAATGGAGAAATTGAAGTCATATGGTATCCAGGGTATTCTAGCTAGGTGGATAAAGAACTGGTTGAGAAACAGGAGACAGAGAGTAGTAGTTGAAGGGAGTTTCTCGAAATGGTGAAAGGTGACCAGTGGTGATCCACAGGGGTCAGTGTTGGGACAACTGTTGTTTGTAATATGAATAAATGATCTGGAAGAGGACACTGTTGGTATGATCAGCAAGTTTGCAGGTGACAAGAAGATTGTTGGAGTAGCAGAAAGCATAAGGGACTGTCAGAGAATGCAGGAGGATATAGAGGGACTGGAGATTTGGGCGGAAATTGGCAGTTGGTTTTCAATCCAGACAAATGTGAGGTAATGCATGTAGGCAAGACTAATTCTAGAGCGAATTATACAATGAACAGAAGAGCCTTGAGAAAAGTTGTTGGGCAGAGAGATCTGGGAGTGCAGGTCCATGGTACTCTGAAGGTTGCTGCACAGGTGGATAGAGTAGTCAAGAAGGCATATGGTTTGCTTGCCTTCATTGGACGGCGTTTTGAGTATACGAGCTGGCAAGTCATGTTAAAATTGTACAAGACATTGGTTCAGCCGCACTTAGAATACTGTATACAGTTCTGGTCGCCACACTATCAAAAGGATATAGATGCCTTTTGGAGGGTGCAAAGAAGGTTTACGAGGATGGAAGGTGCAAGCTATGAAGAAACGTTGAGTAGGTTATGTTTATTTTCATTAATAAAAAGGAGATTGCGGGCGGACCTGATTGAGGTTTACAAAATTGTGAAGGGTTTAGACAGGGTGGATAGAGACAAGCTTTTTCCCAGTGTGAAGGATTCAATAACGAGTGGTCACGCTTTCAAGGTGAGAGGTGGAAAGATTAAGGGGGATACACGCGGCAAATACTTCACACAGAGGGTGGTGTCCGTTTGGAATGCGTTGCCAGCAGAGGTGGTAGAGGCAGGCACGGTAGATTCATTTAAGATTCGTATGGACAGATGCAGTAGATGGAGAGCAGAGGGTTACAGATGCTTAGGAATTGACTGACAGGTTTAGACAGTACATTTGGATCGGCTCAGGCTTGGAGGGACGAAGGGCCTGATCCTGGGCTGTACATTTCCTTTTTTTCTTTCCACTTAACATATACTTTCCTTTTCATGTTGTGTTTATTAGAAGGTGCGAGGTTGGGAAGTGCTTTTGCCAAAAAGGACCGGAATGTCCTTGGTCACGCATCACGAACAGAATTCATGCAGGGCATCCATTAATCAGGACAGGTAATGAAATGCCAGCCTTCATTACAAAATGAGTCATATGTAGGAGTGTGGAGTTTTGTTGAGGCAGTATTTAGGCTATTGTGGACAAATATTCTGACCTTTATAAATCGGTGATCTCCTTGTCACAGAGGCAGTGCAAAGCTGTTTTATCAGAATAATCTCTGGGATGATGGTAACATGAAGAGAGTGTGAAGGAAATTGTTGTTTAATTTGCAGCACCGTGAGAGAATAAGAGTTGACTGCATTGAACCTTGAAGATTATGGACAAACACACAAAACGTCCAGAGAAAAACATTGATGGCATGGGAAATTACATTTTGCCCATGACACTGTGCTTCTTTTTAGTTTATGTACCTCTGTGAAGCTCCTATGTTGGTTGGGAGAGAGCATCAGGCTTTGAATGAACTCTCATTGCCTCAATGTGCAGTTGGTGTGTGACCCTGCACTGAAAGTCACATTGTTCACAAATCTATCAGCAGCTGCAATGCCTAAAATATTTATTGTTCCCAACAGCTTCCGACCTCCACTGTGAATACCGGTCTGTCTTCTCGGAGATGTCCACCCTCCTCCCCGTCAACGAACCATATTAATGTATCTATTGTGTACCATTAGCAATGGAGCCAGGGGGAATGACATAGAGCAGTCGATCCGTACAGTCTCTGTTTCATTGGTTTGTCTTGTTTGGTCATAGATAACATCGTCTTATTTCTGTACAATGGGATGGAGTGGCTGAATGGCCACCTCCAGATGTCATGGGAGACGCTCAAGAACCTGACTGGGCAAACTGTGTTTCCTGTTTAACTGCTCATGTGTTTGACTGGGCTCCTTATCTTCCTGTGTAAAAGTCAGGAGAGAATGAATGGGCTATCCCTATTCTTATCAAATAACAGTGATGGGCGGAATGACCTCCTCACATTCCTGTGAAGTGAGCTTGAGGTGCTGAATGAGTACCTCTCTTTATTCTGGTAACACACACTATCCAGCAGGACTATTACATGAATGTTACCGACACTTCAACAGCAAAAGCCTGAATGCTGTCCGGGTCTTCCACCACATGGGCACAGGCTACTTCAGGAGCTGAGGGGGACACATTATTCGAAACATTACATGATTTTTCAGGCACCATCTTCACTTCTGAGATTTTGATGGGGGGGGGGGGGGGTTGGAGGAGACACCGAGGTGCAAATGAGGATGGTTGTGCTATGCATTTCCCGCAGAGATATCCCAAGACTCAGGTGGTACATGAATTACAAACATCTTCTTTGTGCTGGATCACTCCAACCTGTGGGGAGGTTATGCTTCATTTCCATTATGTTCAATTTTCTTCAGGTTACTTGATACCATCCTCAGTTAAACACTGCCTTGTTGTCAGGGCCAGTCACCTGGTTTTTATATATTTTGTTGATGTCAATCCGTCACGGGGTGTTTCCTTCTCACAGAGGGGACTGACCGTCAGGATATCACTCTTCCACAGAGGAAGGGGAGATAGATTATTGAGGTAATTGGAAGAAGGAATGAATGGATGTTTGACACGGCAGACAATCCAGGAGTTGGGGCTTAGAGCAGATCAGCCATGATCCTATTGAAGGGAAAGACAGGCCATAGGAGCTGAATGGCCTACTCCTGCTTCACATGCTCTTGCATTCTGTTATTGGAAGGTTCATCGTTGTTATTTTCCTGGCTGTCCTGTGAAGGAATGTTGTCGTCAAAGAGATCAGAACATTTTGTGAGCAATTTCTGGGTACAGTGTGTGGTCATTATTCACTATGAATCTGAGTCAACAACATGACCAATAATTGGAGACAGGGGAACTTCTGTAAAGAGACAGGAGGGGACGGTTTCACAGTAACACCAACTCTTCCCAAAACGTTTTCTGATCAACACCAAATCATGTTTGACTGTATTCAGGGGCTGAATGGTCACCTCGGTTTCTGTGCACCAGGTAGTAGGAGTAAGTGTTCTCCAACTGCTCCTGTGTAGCAGATTGAGGGGCCGAATGGAATGGGGTGAAGTAGGACTCAGGAACAGGTGTGGGTCCCTGCCCTACCAAGCACTCGGGTTGTGGCTGATCAGAGTGTGGTCTCAGCCCCACATTCCTATCTGCAGGTCATTATCCTTGAGTCACTTTCCCGTCAAATATTTAACTAACACATCTTTGAATAAATGCAAACACACAGGTACCAGAAACCTGTGGGTAGGAGAAATTCCTACTCAAGTGGCCTTTTGAGAAATTCTCCTTATCCCTGTTCCTACCGAGGTTAGAGAGTCATTGTTTCTTTTTCTAGTCCCACTGCTCCAGACGTCACGACAAAGTATCCGTGGAACTAAATGTGTGATATGGTAAATGATATCCGTCTCAGAGTGGGTCAGGTTCAGTGTTAGGAACAAGTCAGACAGGTTTCTTAAATTTGTAAAAATAACTAATCTAAAACCAAAGCAAAGATAGTCAAATTAAGATGGATACATAAATGATATACAGTTTGAACATCGACAATATGTACATCATCATTTATTTTTCTATAAATCTGAGACACAGAAACATGCATATGTAGACACACGCACACGCACGCACATCTGAAGGCAAACCGGAGAAAAGTGGAACTCTGCAGAATATTAATTCGAAAGAGCTTTGTCCAAAAAACAGTTAATTTCAGAATAAAAGTAAAATTGAGAGAGTTTCAATTGTTATTCTGCCTCTGAAGTGATTCTGCCTCACAGGAGCTGCTAGCACTGGGGTTTCGTCCTGGAACAGTTCGATTTGGCTGAATTCCCTTTGCTGCGGGCAGAGGAGAGGTTCCAATGAATCCTCAACAGGAACTCTCAGAGTGCTAAAGATGACTGATTGGTTTTCAGCTCTAATATGTTGCTGTAGAGAAGTACAAGTAGAGATGGAACAACGGCCGATGCTTCTACGACGGGTTGCATTTGCTCCCTCTCTGATCTGAAACATGCAATAATGTGACCCAAACACCAACCTGGACTAGGTAAGGTCTGGTTGAACATTCTCTTGATTGAATGACTCCATCCCTGTTAACTGCTCCATTTAGGAATAATTTGTAATTTATAATTTGAAGGTGTATTTATATGTGTCTGCATAATTTTTGTACAATAAATTCATGTCTTCATAGTACCTGTGTTAAAATGAGTATATTGTATTCTAAAATTAAATCCTTAGTTTTATTCTCTAATCCTCAGCTCCGCCCCAATACACTCTCCTCAGGGTCTTATATGATTCAATACGATCAGCTCTCATTCTCAGGCCTGGAGTACTCTGACCTTGTACAGACCATGAGGGGCATGGATGTGGGATCGGCCAAGGTTATTTTCCAAGGCTGGAGGAGTCCAAACCAGAGGGCAAAGATTTAAAGTGAGAGGGGAAAATTTAAAAAAATACCTGCGTGGTAACTTTTTCATACAGAGTGTAGTGTGTGTATGGGACGAGCTGGCAGTGAAAGTGATGGAGGCAAGTGCAATTACAACATTTAAGAGGCAATGGATGGGTATATGAATAAGAAAGGTTTAGAAAGTTATGGGTCTCATGTTGTCAAAAGGTTTTACATCAGATTGGAATATCTGGTCGGTGCAGATGAGCTGGACTGAAGGGTCTGTTTCCGTGCTGTATGACACTGTGGTTCTATCAGGCCTTCATTCTAACAAGGAGTAAAGTGAAGCATCTGTGAAAAGCTTCTAAAACAATTGCATATTTTTTCTCTTTCAACTTCAGGGTTCATTACTACACACAATACATTCGATGTAGTCTCAGCATCGTCATGTACAGATGCAGCAAAATATCCTGGTGATTATACCCGATTGCCTTTGCATGAAACAGCATCATTCAATACACTTCCCTAATCACTTGCAGAATTTGCTGACTGTGTTTATATGGCTCATGTACTGAGACACACACATCCCTCCGGACCAATGCGTTCTGCGATGTTCTCTACATTTAAGTAGGTTACTGTTATTTTGTCTGTTCAACAGAGCACTGACTTCCCTTAGCCCTTGTTATACTGTTTTCTGCCAAAGTTTTGCTCACTATGTCCCCCTGTCGGTATCCCATTGCAGGGTCTCCATGTGCTGTTAAATGACTATCTTGGTAAATGAACTAATTGAGCTCCAATTCAATCAGTCCTCTCATCTAAGTCATTGGTATAGATTATAAATTGTTGCTAAAGTCACACTGATCCCTGAGGCACTCCACCAAGTTACAACTTTACAACCTGAATATAAACATTTATCCTAAATGTTCATTCCCCGATAGTTTACCAGGTTTCCCCTGTTGCTAGGCAGCAAACCAGAAAGGTTGGATGGCCTCATCCTAACACTGTGTAATGTAATTAGCCGGCTGAATGACTTCAATCTATTCCTGTGTAAATCCTTAGAGGGCAGAATGGTCTCAGCGTGTCTCATTATAACGATGCTGACTGGCAGAATGGGATCTTTCTTTTCCTCTGTAGCATTACTGAGTGGTTGAGAGAACAACATATGGGTTAGGGACAGCAGCTGGCCATTCAGCCCCTCGCGCCTGCTGCACCATTCAGAATGTGCATTGTTGATGTGAATATGACTAAACATCCCCTTCCTCTCAGTTCCCAATAAACATGGATTCTCTTGTTCACCAAAGATCTATGGAACTGAACCTTGCTACTTCGGCATGAGAACACCCCAGATCATACAAACCTAAAGAGAAAGGAACATCCCTGTCTCAGTCAGAAATGGGAATGTCCTTATTCTCAAAATGTGTTCCCCTCAAATGAATCACCACTCCTTGATATATAAGGAGTGGACAATTAGGAACATATATCGAACAGCATAGCAGTTCAGGAAGCATCCAAGGAGCTTCGAAATCGACGTTTCGGGCAAAAGCCCTTCATCAGGATGAAGGGCTTTTGCCCGAAACGTCGATTTCGAAGCTCCACGGATGCTGTCTGAGCTGCTGTGCTCTTCCAGCACCACTAATCCAGAACTGGTTTCCACCATCTGCAGTCATTGTTTTTACCACATATATCGACCATTCAGCCCATAAAGCCTGTCCACATTCTCATTAACTCGCCAAAATCAAATCCTTACCAAATTCAGCCTCCACTGACCTAGTCGAAAGACAATTCCAGGCACCACAAGATCACATAAGCAATGAGCCCTGGAACAGAATGAGGCCATTCAGCCCATCTTGTCTGCCATGACATTTGATCGCTGCTAAAATATTTCTCAACCCCATTCTTCTGCCTTCTCCGACTGATCATTGATAACTTCTTAATAAAAACGTATATATCTCTGTATTAAAGACAGTGTGTGCCTGTATGTGGCGTTATGTTCGTGTGTTTGTGTGTAAACGTCCAAATCTGTGTGCGCATCTCTGTGTGCATATGTTATGTGTTAGTGTGAGTATCTCAGTTTGTGTGTACCTCTGTCTGCATCTCTGCGCAGAGTTGTTTTTGAAGTAAATAGATTGAAATTGGAATCGAAGTGTCGCTCCTCCTCTCTCTCTGTCTGTCCCTGTTGTTCATGGAGTTCATAGAATCGCTAAAGTGGAAACAGGCCCTTCGCCCCACCACATCCGCACTGACCCTTCGAAGAGTAACCTACCGAGACGAGTTCAAATGCAATCCTACGTTTTCTCATGACTAATGCCCCTAACTTACACATCCCTGGGCACTATGGAGATATTAGCATGGCTAGTTCACCTAACATACGCACCTTTGGATTGCGGGTGGAAACAGGAGAATCTGGTGGAAACCCTTGCAGACACGGAGAGAATGTGAAACTCCACACAGACAATCGGCCGAGGGTGGACACGAGCCCGGGAGGCCTGGTGCTGTGAGGCACCAGTGTTAGCCTCTGAGTTTCATGATTAGATTCATACAATACTACCCTCTGCTGGACAAAACCCAAACCACAGCATCAATGGCAGAGTTTTTTTTTTGCTCGCTCAGGAGATAACAAATCCTTCACTGTAAATCTCTCAAATTGAACGGGCGTTTGATTTTTCCAATAATATCTTTGGAAGCATAGAGCAGTTTTGTCCGATACTGAGCAATGTTGTTCCTGTGTCATTAGCAACACTACTGGGCCTTTTTTGGGACTTCTCAATATTTTCACAGACAAGTTTTAAGCATTTCAAATCACAGAATGAGAAATCAATTCATGCCATCTCCTGACAAAATGGTTCACTCAGAGATGAGCATTTCTATTCTGACAGTCCCAAATATATTTGCAACTTTCCATCTACCAGCTTTGCGTGTGCGATCCTGCTCGTATGTGTGTTGATGTTGCTGTCAGTTTGGATCGTGCTGTGAGCTCTCTCACTCTCTCTCCCTCCCAGACTGAATACTCGAGGGTTGTCACTCTCTGCCGCTGTCACTGCAGTCGGGTGGGGAGGCCAGCTGAGGGAGAGATTGTTTCATTTTCAGCACGACAGAGACGGATAGACCTGCACTTACATATAGATACTCACAGAGTCAAATACAGACGCACAGGTACGGGTGGTGGTGGGGAGAGATGGATATCGGGCACTCCACCACATGGCTTGTTGCTTTCCATCCTATCCCAGGCTGTTTATCTTGTAATGCAAGAAATGGAGGGATGATGTGAAGGTGAGAGTGGGGGTCCCTGCTATTCGTGCTGTTGTGGGTTGGGGGGAGATGTTGAAGTGTGTCCAGAGAGAGTCAGTCCAAGTAGTGTTGTATCCAAGCATTGTTACTAATGAGGGAGATATAGTGGAGGGGAAAGAGAGAGAGAAGGAAGGTGCTGCTTGCAGCAGTGAATGTAGTGGACCATGAGCCTTGTTCGGGTGTTGGTGCTATAATAGAAATACAGTGAGTGTGAGGGAGCAGAGAGAATATGATAACACTTATCCTAACAGAGTGGGGAAGGTTATTGATGCTTGTCCTGTATTGCTGAACATTTCTTCAGACAGCAGATACTGCACTGAGCTGGGTGGTGAGCTCAGACCATGCTCGGTGGGTCTGGTGGTGAGCCCCCCTCCAACCCCCGGGAAGAGAATTGTCCCCCTCTGTACTAGCCCATCCACCAGGACCTCCGTGCCCCGTCGAAAAACCATGGTGTAATTGCGCCTTATCTGCCATGCTCGGGGTAAACTGTGCAGAGCAGCTCCTAACTGAGAAGTCTCAACCATGTGCCCATTGGCCTTTTAATTCCGGCACCATTTTCAGGGATCACGGAATATCCAGGGGCATCCGGGCGATGGTGAGTACCTCCAGCCATGATGGATGGGAGAATCGGGCTGGTATTGAATGTGAGGGACACCATGGAGTTGGGTGGCTAGTTAATGATTTGAGTTCGATTAGATAGCTCCAGGCAACTAGCTCAGCCTCGTGCAGACAATCCCTCTGTCACACTCAATGAAAATGTCACTAAGACAAATTATTGTTTGGTTCAACCCAATGAGTTGAAGACTCTGCAGACCCCAATCCCAGTGACAACGCTGCAGCTACTTCACCAATGCTCTCCCTCGCAGGGAAGGAGCTAAAAGTCACCTTACCCTTGTGAAATAAGGCAGTGGGGAGGGGGTGGTTGAGGTATCAGTGTGGGAGCACTTTATGGCAAGTCATCGTAGTTCTATTAGTTGCAAAATAGAGATAGAAAAAGATGAACCAGGTCTCAAACATAAAGTTCTAAATTGTTGAAAATTCAATTTTGGTGATATTAATCAAGAATTTTCCTAAGTCGGTTGGGGCAGATGCTCACAGAGAAGGGGACCAGTTGAGAAGTGGGAAGCCTTCGAAAATGAAATGTCAGGAGTACAGAGACATTATTTTCCTGTTAGGATGAAGGGTAAGGCTGGTACGTGTAAGAAATGCTGAAGGATTGAATAAATTGCGGTTCTGATCACGGATAAGAGGGAAAGATATGTCAGGTATAGACAGCAGGAATTGAGATTTTCTTAATTCATTCACGGGATGAGGGCGACCCTAGCTAGGCAAGCATCTATTACACAGAGGGCAGTTAACAGTCAACCACATTGCTGTGGGTCTGGAGTCTCATGTAGGCCAGACCAGGTAAGGATGGCAGTTTGTTTCTTTAAAGGGTGTCAGTGACATTGGAATTGTCATCATTACTCTCTTAATTCATGATTTAAAGTGAATCACTGGAAGAGTTTGAAGGCAACAAGGAAATAGTTAAGAAAAAAACTGGGAGCATAAAAAGGGGACATGTGATAGCTTTGGCAAATAAAGTTAAGGGGAATCCAAAAGAATTCTACAAATAGGTGAAGGACAAAGAGTAATTATGGAGAAAATAGGACAGCCTTAAAGATCAGCAATGCTGCCCATGTGCAGAACCACAGCAAATGGGGGAGGTACTGAACGAATATTTTTCGTCAGTATTTACTGTGCAGGAGGATATGGAAGCGAGGGAACTTGAGGAATAGGTATTGAAATCTAGCAAAAACGTCTGTATTACAGAGGAGCTGCTGGAGATCTTAAATCATGCAAAGGAAGGAAAATGTCTTGTTTTATATTAGCTGTTTTATTCCCTGTGGGAAGCTCGGGAAGTGATTGATGGGCCCTTTGCTCTCATCAATAGCCACAGGTAAAGTGCCGGAAGACTGGAGGTTGGCTAACGTGATGCCATTAGTTAAATGATTTAAGAAGGGTAATAAGGAAAAGCCAGTGAGCCTGACGTTAGTGGTGGGTACGTTGTTGGAGGGGATTGCAAGGCATTGGATTTTCATGCATTTTGAAAGGTAACGACTGATTTCGGATAGTCAACATGGCTTTGTGCAAGCAATATTGTGTCTCACTGACTTGACTGAGATTTTTTTAATGAAGTGACTAAGAAGATGAATTGAGGTAGAGAGGTGTACATTGTCGATATGGACATCAGTAAGGCGTTGAACAACATTGTACATGGTCATCTGTTCAATAAGGTTGGTTCATATGAAATGCATGGAGAACTATCCATTTGGATACAAAATTAGCACAAAGGTGGGAATCCGAGGGTGGTGGTAGATGTTTGCAATATCCTGGAAACGTTTGCAATGTTCCCCATGCTATGCAGATAGTCCAGTTTATGGAGTAGTCCACTAGCAATGTCTGCACAGCTCTCCATCTTAGCAGTCATCTTACTCCAGTTTATGATGTCTGGGCTGGTTCTGTGAAGAAGATTCAAACTTTGAAGCAATGGATCATTTCAGCTGATCTGGCAATGTCCGCATTCAATGTGTGCATTCTTAAGATTGGGCCTACTGTTGTCTCACTTATTCAGTTATTCCAATCCCCCCATCTTCTTATCCACATTTTCACCAAGTTATCAGTGAATTAATTATTTGGGGGTTTTTTTCTGTGTCTTTTCCTGGCTTTGGCTTTTGGCTTCCTCCTGTATCGATTGCTGGCATGGTGATGCTCAGAAACATAGAAATAGTGTGTGTCAGGCTGTTGTTCACTTCTCGATATGCCCCATGTGGTGCTCCATGGACAGGTGTTCCAGGAGCTTTTACTCACGTGTTTGAAACTTGGTATGTGCCTGTTCGCGGAACACCTCTGTTTGTCTCTCTCTCAGTTGATCGTGCGGTCAGTAACACGAGGAAGACCCTTGAGTATAATTGTAAAGGGCCAGGCATCTAACTTGTAGCTGAGACGCTTATGGCTGACTCCAGTTATTGAAAGGTTAGTGGAGCTGCTGGGGATGGTTTACTGGTGTTTGTGCTGTGAGCTGCCTCAGACATTCAGGGAGATCTGACAATTTGGTGACCCAACTCTGGATGGAGCATGGGGACTGTAGTTACAGCATCTGGGTCTGTAACATGAACAACAAATGGAGCAGAGGCTGCAGAGAGGGGAAGCTCTGAAACCACGGAGTGAGTGTGTGTGGGGAAAGGGATCAGCCGTATCTGTCTGTATCTTAGCCAGGACAAGCACATACACTCACTATCACCGTTACATGCAATGATGCACACTCTCCCTATCCGCCCCTCACACACATTCACACTCCCCCTCTCTCACGTTCCACACACGCACTCCACTCTGTCACACATGCATGCACACACAGCCTCTCTATCTCCCTCCCGCGCTCACACGCACACTCCACCTCACTTTCTCTCATGTACACACAGTGTCTCTCTTTTCCCTTCACACAGACACGCCCCTCTCTCACTCATATGCACACGTGCTATTCCTACTTTGTATATCATACCAGCCTGACTCCAGGTCAAGACGCAGACAGATTCCAAACAAGGCCTCACACTTAGAATACATTGTCTGACCGTAAGTGTTACTTCATTTACATTGGTAGTACCTGAAGGTATCTCCAGGCAGTGATTTGAAATAAATTCTGCGATTTGCATATTAATCAATCAAACTCGCACCTCCATTCTAACTGATTAAGTACTTAAGAGCCATCTTAGGTGTGTGCACAATTCATTTACATGAGTTGTACAACCCTTTGATCTTTCCCTTATAACTTGTGTGTTTAAGGTCTTCCTCTCTCTTACACCTGATGAAGGAGCAGCACAATGAAACCTTGTGTTTACAAATAAACCCTTTGGACTCTAACCTGGTGTCATTTGATTTTTGACCTTGTCCAACCCAGTCCAAAACCAGTGGCTCCATACCATGTCTTACTGGTTAGCTAATCCTCTCCAGAGCAAGTAAATTGTTCCTAATTCCATGTGTTCTTGGCTTGCATATTAATCTTTTGTGATGCGTGTTACGCACTCATGTCTGGAAATCCAGATATAATCCATCTATAGGACCCCCATTATCCATCTTTCTTGTTGCGTTTTCTTTAAAGAAAGTTAGTCTAATCATTCAAACATGATTTATCCTTCATAAAGCTATGTCGACTGCGCTGGATTGTGGCTTGGCTTTGGAAATCTCCTGCTACTAATTCCTCCATAACGTATTTTAACATTTTGTCTACAATTTCAACAGTTTTTTCTCTACTTTTCATTCCCCAGTGAAGCTGGTTATTCGAAGTCCTTCCCTTTCTATAACCTCTACGTTCCCTTTCACAATTCCTGTGTAACAGCCAAAAGGCTGTGAAAGATCTGCTCCAGTTGCTATATAAGAGGCATGAGGGATTAAATTGACTCATTGTGTTCCGGCTTTACACACACGCCGGGCTGAATGCCCTCCCGGTGCTGTGACATTAGTCCCGATGGCCTGAATGTCCTGCACCAGTTTCTGACCAAGCCGCTCAAGACCTCAATGTCCTCCTCCTGCTGCTGAATGACAGGTTTGGTGAGTTATGAAATCTCCCTGCTCAAATGTCACTTTTTAAGGACTGAACTGTGCAGGCATGTTGTGTTGACCACATTAGGTAGCATAGTGGTTAGCATTGCTGCCTCACAGCATCAGAGAATCAGATTCAATTTCAGTCTCCAGATTCCTCCCACAGTCCCAAGATGTGCATGTTAGGTGGATTGGCAACGTTAAATTACCCATAATGTTCGGGGATATGGAGGCCATGTGTATTAGTTATGGAAAATGCCAGGTTACAAGATTGGGTGTGATGGGTGGTGGAATTGGATGGGATGGTCTTCGGAGGATCAGTGTGGAGTTGATGGGTCAAATGGCTTGGTTTCACACTGCAGAGATTTTATTATTAACACCTTCATTGCAGAAACCAGTTGACGGAATAACCTCTGAGTTAATTCCAATATCCTTTCCTCAGGAAGGAGATTAAACCTATGCACAGTACTCCAGGTGTGATCTCACCAAGATCCGGTACAGCAGCAGCAAAACTATACCAGCCTGCTGTAAGGTTCCCACCCAGGTTAGAGCAGGCTCAGTTGTCTGGGGAAGTACACAGCATTGCTGAAAGATCATTGCCCTTCTCTACTTCACCAGGATAACGGGAGATCTGGAGAAAATCTCACAATGTCACTTGAGAGGAACTGGTAAGATGTGGTAAGATAATTTAAATAATAAGATATGCTTCGCCAAACATGTCGCCTGAATCTACCATTAACCTCCCCAGAGCCCACGTAACTCAGATTCCATAGACTCTGGTGAAGTGGATCTTAGGAACAGCAAGGGGAAGCAACGTTCATGGGAGTTATGTATCAAAGTGAAAGCTGCAATAGAAATGTAAATATGTCATAAAACAGGAATTTAGACATACAGATTTGTGGGTACTGATTTAATAATGGACAGCTTGAAGTTACATCTAACCGGAGTTCACCCAAGTGAATGTTAATGTTGAGTGTGTACGAGCTGGGTTGCTTTAGTAGTATGTTGAGCAACGAGCTGTTAATCAGGCAATTTTAGAGTTGGTGTTGTGTGATCAGAAGTGCAAATCGAAGACTTTGCTGTAAAGGAGCCTTTGGGAAAAGTGATCTTGATATATTGAATTTATATGACGACTGAATACCAAAACTTTTTTTCTTATATTTCGGGTCTATACCTGAGTCATGGCAAGCCATTAAGATATGCAAAGAAATTTGGCTTTAGTGAATTTGAAAAGTACGTTAAATGAATTAATGAAAGACAGGCAATGTCTATTATTTACAGAAACACTGTAAGATCTACTTTATACATATATCCCTCCAAGGCATAATTCGCAAAAGCAAAAGGGGACTCAATGATGGTGAATAAAAGAAGTTAAAAATTTCATTATATCGGTGAATGTGCCTTAGAAAAGAGTCATATATTGTGGATTCGTTGAAATTTTGGACAGAACGAAGGAAGACTGATGAACTGATAAGTAAATTAGAAAGAGAACAAGAATGCAAACTAACCAGAAACATGAAAGACTGATGAAAACTGCCATCAATATTTGAAAGGAAAATAAGAGCAACGTCAAATGTGGAACATTGAATGTGTGGACAGGATAATTTATTGTGGAGAACAGAAGAAAATGATAAGGTAACTAAATAGTTACTTTATGTCTGTCTTCATGGATGAAGGGCCAGATAATCTCCCAGAAATACCAAGTGGCCATGGGACTTGTGTAACTGAAGACTAAAACCATTCATATCAGTAACGAGGTAGCATTTGCAAACATAACTGTATTGACACGTCTGACAGATCAAAATTCATACCAGAATTTCAGAGAAAGCAGGAATGGACATAATAGTTGCATTGCGAATCACTATGTTTTCCGTATTAAGTCTGGAAGTATATAAAAGCATTCCAAGGATTTACAAAGTGCAGAAGTGGGAGAATGGTGAACTGCAGGCCAGTTAACTTTTTGTTCACAGTGGGGAATCTGTCGGAATTTATTACAAAGAATATGATATTGGGCACTTGGAATGTTATAGCAAACGTCTGGAGAATGATGCTAGATTTCTGAAAGGGAAGGCAACATTTAACAAGTTTTTGCTTGAAGATGTCCCTTGTCGATATAAACAATGGAGAACAAGTGGATAGGGTATAGTTAGGTATCAGGAGGATTTTGTTTTAAATCATACGGTAAGTTAGCCCTAAAACAATAAAGCCAAATTGTATTGGAAAGAACATATCCAAACGGGGGAAGGTAAAATTTAAGTTTCATTTTGTTTGAAGGGAATCAGAATATAGACGATGAAGACCTCTGTGCTCTCTCTCCACTAATGCTGTCTAACTCGCTGTGATCTGTAGCATTGGTTTCAGTACAGATCCCACCTTCTTTAGTAATTCGCTTCGAGTAGAAGTGAGGTTCTGCACCAGTGACAAATCGTGTTGGTGAGACTGTACCTGGAGTATTGTGTACCGTTTTGATTTTCTGTTCTAAGTAAAACATACTGATCCCATATACTGAATGCGCATTCTCGAGATTAATCCCTCGGATGGCAAGATTGTCTGATGAGGGAACTCCGCCTGTATTCTGTAGATTTTCAGAGACAGAGACATGATCGAACTGTAGCTTTAAAAAACTTTACACAGAGGGGAATGAAGAACAAAGGGGAATTGAAAAGTGCGAGCAGGATTAGTGAGCACCCAAAGATATTCCACAAGGACCTCAAGTAGAACAGAATAACCAGGGAATAATTACGGCGCATTAGAAACCAAGAGGATAATCAGTGTGCGAAGCTGGAGAACATTGATAGATTGTGACAAGAGAGATTCACATCTGTTTTAATCAGGAGAAAGAAGAGGCATGGTTCAAGAAGATGGACTGGGAAACTCCTGCGCAGATTGATATCAAATGCGAGAAAGGATAGCTAGTTTGGGCGAGTATAAAATTGGACAAGTCCACAGGTCTGGCTGTGTTGTATCACAAGGTGCTGTCGGAGCAAGGCCCAGACCCAAACGTTTAAGTAAATTCTGGTCACAAGGGAGGGGCTAGAGGAATGCAGTACACCTTTTACAGGAACGGTTGGTGCAGGTAGACAAGGGAAATACCGATCAGTGAGTATTAGATCAGTGTCAGTGAAATTATTGGGGAAAATAGGGTTGGAGAAAATCGATCTTCATTTAGAGAGGGATAGTCATCAGAGGGGAGGCATGCCGAACGAATTTTATTGATCTTTTTTTCGAGGGGGTCGATCATATGTTTTTTTTTGAGCAAGGCCTTTGATAAATCCCCACATGGGAGACTGATAAAGAAAGTAAAATCTCATGGCATCAAGGGTAACTTGGTAAGTGACATTCACAATGTCTTTATGGCAGGAGAAAGAGTGTGGTTCTGGAACCCGTGTGAATAGGTATCAGTGTCCAGTGATGTAGTATACGGGTCAATGGTGTGACCCTTATTCTTTGTGATACTCATAAATAATGTAGATATAAAAATGGAGGGCGTGGGGAAGTGTGGTATGTGAGTTTGCGTTTATCACAAAGTTTGGCCAGGTGGTTGGCAGTTAGGGGGTAGGTCTTATGTTACAGAAAGATACAGATGGAATGGCCAAATAAGCAGATCAATGGCAGATGGAATGTAACCCAGATAAATAAGAGGTGGTGCACTTCGGAAGAATGAACCAGACAGGGGAGTACTCAATGAATGGCAGCACACTAGGAAGATCAAAGCGTGCTTCTCCATACATCCCTGATTGGGACTGGACAGGGTAATAGTGGAGTTAACAAGGCGTTTGGAATAGTAAGTAAAACGTTTACACATCGAGACATAGATTACAATACTAATACAGGACTTTGGTTAGGTCAAGATGTATTACTTTGTGGAGTTCTGGGAGCCACATTACAGGAAGGATGTGATTGTACTGGAGGGGGTGCAGAGGAGATTCACCAGGATGTTCTCTGGGATGGAGCACATCAGCTATGGAGAGAGGCTGGGTAAGATCGGGTTGTTTACATTGGAGCAGAGAATTCTGAGCGGAATGTGATTCAGAAGGATAAGATTATAAGGACCGTGGAGCGGGTGGATGGACAGCAGCTGTTCCTTTTAGTCAGAGGGCCAAGAACAAGGGAGCACACTTTTAAAAAGCGAAGTGTTTGAAATGTAGAGAGGACTTGCTGATTGTTTTTCACCAGAAGGTGTTGGGGTCTGGAATGTACTTCCTGAGTTAGCGCAGTAACTGCATAACTGCTAAAAACCTACTTAGGCAAGCTCTTAAAGTGTCATAACATTCCCGGCTATGGGCCTGGTGTAGGAGAGTAGGACTAATGTAGATTGTGCTATGTTTCTGACATTGCAGAGTCTATAATCCTGTGATTATATGATGTGGACACGAATTGCTGGGATTCTGAATACAACACGAATAAGAGTTATAAGGTCAATGGAAAAGATAAGAGAAAACAAGTGCAGCTTCGTTACACTCTGAATCCAGAGAATAGAGATGGAGAGCAGGGAAATGGCAGAACTATTAAGCAACTATTTCAGTTCTATCTTCACAGAAGGAAACAAACGAAACAAATTAAATCTTCCTAGCAAGACTGGGAAGACTAACGCTCGTCAGAACAAAAAAATGAAATTAGCAAAAAAAATGTTTTGGGAGGAATTATTGCGACTGAAAGTATGGTTGAATTGAGAATACAGATGGAAGGTGACAATGTAAAGTCCTATATCAGGGTCCTGTGCTTAAACCAAGCAGATGACAATAGGATGAGAGAGGAGATGGCTAATGATGGCTGGAAGTGAAGACTTTATGGTGGAACCATTGATGAACAGTGGAAGGCTTTCAAAGCAATTTTTCAACGTTCTCAGCAACAGCATATAATAGTGAAATGGAAGGACTGTAGGAAAAGGGAAATCTGCTGGGAATGTCTCAGGAAATAAGGGAGGCTATCAAATTAAAATAAATGGCATAAATAATGGCAAAGACCAGTGGAAAAGTAGAAGATTGGGAAAACTCTAAATGTCATAATAAAGCAACAAAAAAGGTATCAAGACACATCCGATAGGTTATGAGAGTAAACTACCTCAGGATATAAAGACAGATAGCAAAATATTCTATAAATATACAAAAAGAAATGAATGGCAAAGGTAAGCAATGGTCCTTTAGTGAAGGGGTATCCAGTAAAGGGATATGAGGAAATGGATGAGTTGAATAGTTATTTAGTCCGTCTACACAATGAAGGACACTAATATCATGCCAGCAATTGTCAAAGAGGGGAAGGTAAGTGAGTACCTGGAAACGACCATTCCCAAGACAGAGATAGTGTTGAGCAAGCAAATGTAGCCAAAGGTAGATAAGTCTCCTGGCCCTGATGGAATGTATCCCAAGGTACTAACAGAGGTGATGAGAGAAATAGCAACTGCGCTTGTGAATTCACTGGACTCTGATGCAATTCCAGCAAATAGGATAACAGGAGATCACACACAACTGTTTAAAAAAGGAGGTAGACAAAAAGTAGGGAATTATAGACCAGTTAGCATAACAGCTATCGGGGAAAGTATTTCAATCTGTAATCAAGGAATAAATGGCAATGCATCTTGATAGAAATTGTACCGTTGGGCAGACAAATTAATGGTTCATGAAAGGCAGGTCACGTGTAACTAACCGACTGGAATTCTATGAAGACATTACAACTGCAGGGACCCAGTAGGAGTGGTGTACTGAGATTTCCAAAAGACATTCGATACAGTGACGCCAAAAAGGCTGCTGCGTAAGGTGTGGCATTACGGGCAATGTATTAACATGGATAGAGGCTTGGCTAACTAACATGAAGCAACGAGTGGGAATACATGATTGTTTTTCTGGTTGCTGATCAGTGACTAGTGGAGTGCCTCAGGGATCGGTGCTGGGACTGCAATTATTCACAGCTTGCATAAATGATTTGGAATAGGGGGCCACTTGTAGTGTCTCATGAATACAGATGATACTAAAATGCGTGGCAGAGTAAAGTGTACAGAGGACTGTTAAAATTTACAAAGGGACATAAATAGTTGAAGATAGTCAACAAAGGTCTGGCAGATGGAGTTCAATTATAATAAATGTGAAATCGTCCAATTTGGCTAGAAAAATAGTAAATAGGAATCTTACTTGAATTGTTTTTTAAAAAGCAGCATGCTCTTGTGCAGAGGGACCTGGGTATCCTTGTGCATGAATCACAGAAGTTGGTCTGCTGGGGCAACAAGACATTAATAAGGCAAATTGAATTTTGTCCTTCATTGCGAAAGGGATTGTGTGTAAAAGCAAGGAGATTATGTTGCAGCTGTACAGGATGCTGGGAGACCACACCTGTAGTATGTGTAGTTTTGGTCTCCCTACTTGAGAAAGGAAAAACTGGCACTACAATGGATGCAGAGGAGGCTCACTTGGTTGGTTCCAGAAGTGAGAGATTGAATAGATTGGAATTATACATTGATTGGAATTTGAAAGAATGAGGGAGGAAAGAATAGAAACATATATATTTGCGAAGGGAGTAGATAAGATAAAAATATAAAGGATGTTTCCAGAATCACGTGAAACTAGGACAACAAGGCAAAGCTTCAAAATTAGATGGAGCAGATTTAGGACTGAATTGAGAAGGAACATCGTGACCAAGAAGATTGTAAATCTAAGGAATTCTTCTCCAAGTGAAATAGTTGAGGATTTGTCAATTAAACCGTTTGAACTCAGATAATTTTTGAATAGTAAAGGAAGTAAGGATTATGTTTGGGCGGGTAAGTGTAGCTGAGGCCATGAAATGATCAGCCATTATCTTATTGAATGGTGGCAGAGGCTTGAAGGGCCAGATGGCCTACTCTTGCTCCTAGGTAAAAACAATGACTGCAGATGCTGGAAAGCAAATACTGGATTAGTGGTGCTGGAAGAGCACAGTAGTTCAGGCAGCATCAAACGAGCAGCGAAATCGACGTTTCGGGCAAAAGCCCTTCATCAGGAATGAAGGCAGTGAGTCTGAAGCGTGGAGAGATAAGCTAGAGGAGGGAGGGGGTGGGGAGAGAGTAGCATAGAGTACAATGGGTGGGTGGGGGAGGAGATGAAGGAGATAGGGCAAGGAGGAGAGGGTGCAGTGGATAGGTGGAAAAGGAGATAGGCAGGTCGGACAAGTCCGGACAAGTCAAGGAGACAGTGCTGAGCTGGAAGTTTGAAACTAGGATGAGGTGGGGGAAGGGGAAATGAGGAAGCTGTTAAAATTCACATTGATGCCCTGGGGTTGAAGTGTTCCAAGGCGGGAGATGAGGCGTTCTTCCTCCAGGCGTCTGGTGGTGAGGGAGCGGCGGTGAAGGAGGCCCAGGACCTCCATGTCCTCGGCAGAGTGGGAGGGGGAGTTGGAATGTTGGGCCACTGGGCGGTTTGGTTGATTGGTGCGGGTGTCTCTGAGATGTTCCCTAAAGCGCTCTGCTTGGAGGCGCCCAGTCTCCCCAATGTAGAGGAGACCACATCGGGAGCAATGGATACAATAAATGATATTAGTGGATGTGCAGGTAAAACTTTGATGGATGTGGAAGGCTCCTTTAGGGCCTTGGATAGAGGTGAGGGAGGAGGTGTGGGCACAGGTTTTACAGTTCCTGCGGTGGCAGGGGAAATGCCAGAATGGGAGGATGGGTCATATGGGGGTGTGGACCTGACCAGGTAGTCACGGAGGGAACGGTCTTTGCGGGAGGCGGAAAAGGGTGGGGAGGAAAATATTTGCCTGGTTGTGGGGTCTTTTTGGAGGTGGCTGAAATGTCGGCGGATGATTTGGTTTATGCGAAGGTTTGTAGGGTGGAAGGTGAGCACCAAGGGCGTTCTGTCCTTGTTACGGTTGGAGGGGTGTGGTCTGAGGGCGGATGTGCGGGATGTGGACGAGATGCGTTGGAGGGCATCTTTAACCACGTGGGAAGGGAAATTGCGGTCTCTAAAGAAGGAGGCCATCTGGTGTGTTCTATGGTGGAACTGGTCCTCCTGGGAGCAGGTACGGCGGAGGTGGAGAAATTGGGAATACGGGATGGAAGTTTTGCAAGAGATTGGGTGGGAAGAGGTGTAATCCAGGTAGCTGTGGGAGTCGGTGGGTTTGTAAAAAAATGTCAGTGTCAAGTCGGTTGTCACTAATGGAGATGGAGAGGTCCAGGAAGGGGAGTGAGGTGTCAGAGATGGTCCAGGTAAATTTAAGGTCAGGGTGGAATGTGTTGGTGAAGTTGATGAATTGCTCAACCTCCTCGCAGGAGCACGAGGTGGTGCCAATGCAGTCATCAATGTAGCAGAGGAAGAGGTGGGGAGTGGTGCCGGTGTAATTACGGAAGATCAACTGTTCTACATAGCCAACAAAGAGACAGGCATAACTGGGGCCTTACGTGTGCCCAAGGCTACACATTTGGTCTGGAGGAAGTGGGAGGATTCAAAGGAGAAATTGTTAAGGGTGAGGACCAGTTCGGCCAAACGAATGAGAGTGTCAGTGGAAGGGTACTGTTGGGGACGTCTGGAGAGGAAAAGATGGAGGGCGTGGAGGCCCTGGTCATGGCGGATAGAGGTGTAGAGGGATTGGATATCCAGGGTGAAGATGAAGCGTTGGGGGCCAGAGAAACGGAAGTCTTGGAGGAGGTGGAGGGCGTGGGTGGTGTCTCGAACGTATGTGGGAAGTTTCTGGACTCGGGGGGATAGGAAAGTATCGAGGTAGGTAGAGATGAGTTCAGTGGGGCAGGAGCATGCTGAGACAATGGGTCAGCCAGGGTAGTCAAACTTATGGATCTTGGGAAGGAGGTAGAACTGGGCAGTGCGGGGTTCCCAGACTATGAGTTTGTAAGCTGTGGGTGGGAGATCGGCTGAGGTGATGAGGTTCTGTATGGTCTGGGAGATGATGGTTTTGTGATGGGGATTGGGGTCATGGTCGAGGGGGCAGTAGGAAAAGGTGTCCTCGAGTTGGCATTTGGCTTCAGCGGTGTAGAGGTCAGTGCGCCAGACTACCACTGTGCCCCCTTTATCCGCTGGCTTAATGGTGAGGTTGGGATTAGAGCAGAGGGATTGGAGGGCTGCGCGTTGTGAGGGTGAGAGGTTGGAGTGGGGGAGGGGGGTCGACAGGTTGAGGCGGTTAATGTCCCGGTGGCAGTTCGAAATGAAGAGGTCGAGGGCGGGTAATAGGCCAGCGCGGTGTGTCCAGGTGGATGCAGTGTGTTGGAGGTGGGCGAAGGGGTCCTGGAAGGTGGGCGGGAGTCCTGATTTTGAAACTAAGCTCGGAGGCGGAGGCGACAGAAGAATTGTTCGATGTCTCGGCGTGTATTAAATTCAGTGATGCGTGGATGGAGGGGGATGAAGGTGAGTCCTTTGCTGAGGACTTATCGTTCGTCCTCAGTGAGTGGGAGTTCTGGAGGGATGGTGAAAACTCGGCAGCGCCGGGAGCTGGGATCTGGTGTGAGTGTGGAGCTGGGAGCTCCTGCTCCTAGTTTGTATGTTCTTATGTAATGGGTAAACATGAACTGGGAATTATATTTGAGAAATTGACTGGTCAATACATACACAGAAAAAAATGGATGCAATGCATTTAGATTTCCTGAAAGATGTTAATAAAAAAATCTATGACCTAGTGAGCAAACTCAAATGTTACAGGATTGGGACTAAAATATGAACATGGTTTTAGATGAGGAGAATTGACACGAAGCACTGAACAGTTTTGAAGTAGAAGGATCATGTCAACCATTTAGTTGAGGGAATCAAGTGCAATATTTCTAAGTCTGCTGACAGCATTAAACGATGTTGGATTGTTAGTGGGTGTTGAGGATATAAAAAACCTCCAAGGTGACTGAGGCAAGTGGAGTGAATGGGCAAATACGTGGCAGATGAAGATGTGACGGTGTGTACCTAGATTGGGAACAATAGAACAGCAACCTATCATTTGAAAAGGGATTGGATGAAACGTTGGTCTTTAACGGGAATTATGTTCTTTTTATTTTCCTGCTGTGACCTCCGAGGTCAGTGAAGGGCAGTGAGTTCTGAAGGCAGAAGTCAATACTGGGAATGGCATTGGCACGCTGACCAGTGTACACAGACCCAAGTGGGTAACTGCAACATTGAAAAGGATCTGGATCTCCTTGCACACCAGTCACTGAAAGCAATATTGCAGGAGCAGAAAGCAGGCAAGAACAGAAATGGTGTGTTGACCTTCATTCTTGGGACTTGACTTCCAGGAGCAAGGGTGTCTTACTGCAGCTGTACAGGGCCTTGGTTACATCACATCTTGAATATTGTGCAGTATTGTGTGTAGTTTTACTCTCTTAACCTAATAAAAGACAAACCTAACACTGAGGAAGAGCAGTGAAGGATGACCCGACTGATCTCTGGGATTACAGGCATGTTGGGAGAGCAGCGTTTGGGGCGACTGGGACTGTATTCCATGGGGTTTAGGAAAATGAGTGGAGATCTCAGTGAAACATATAAAACTCTGACAGGGTGAAACTGATTGGAAGCAGGGTTGATAATTCCCCTGGCTTGGACATCTAAAACAAGACGCCACAGTATTAGGTTAGACAGGCCACTCTGCATTGAGATGAGAGTAAATGTCTGCACTCAGTGACTAGTGACTTTGGGGATTTCTCTCCCACATAAGCTGTGGAACACAAGGCATTGAATATAAATAAGGATGTCTCGACACTAAACCGATCGGGAGGCATCTGGAGTGCAGCTGTCACAAGCTCTCAGATGTTAGGGAGGCGGCCTCTGCAGGGTCAACAAGACTGTGTTTCCCGTTCCCTTTTCTGATACCGAGGCTGGTGCTGAGTGTTCTGTCAGTTTTATCCTTCCAAACATCGCAGCAGTTAGATACAATTTAGTGTCTTGCTTTACCGTTTTAGAGACTATTAAAAAGTTTATCACTTGTGTGTGTCTAGAGTCACGTTTAGGCCAGACCAGGAATGCATGGAATTCACCAGACCAGAACTCACTTCTTGAAAGTACATTGGTGAAGCAAATTGGAGTTTGCAAT
The DNA here is from genome assembly GCF_047496795.1 of Chiloscyllium punctatum. Lineage (NCBI taxonomy): Eukaryota > Metazoa > Chordata > Chondrichthyes > Orectolobiformes > Hemiscylliidae > Chiloscyllium > Chiloscyllium punctatum. The sequence continues at coordinate 100,801,638 of NC_092754.1, read as the reverse complement.
TGACATTGATTTCAGCGTCATGGTTACTGACACCAGATGTTAGATCTCGATATTTTATTAATTGTTATTAACTTCCATCAGCTGCCAGAGCATTAGCCTGGTCTGAACTGGTAATCCAGTGACATTTCCACAACACAGTACCATCTCCACATGGGTGGCTATCTGGAACCACACTCAGCAGGATATTTCTGTGCTGTTTGACAGATCTGTCGAAAAGAACTTCGACTAGTTTAACTATCGTGATGGGACGGAGGGGGTGGTAATTGGTCAGATTTTAATTATTCCCCTCTTAGCAAACTAGACATAGCTGAGTAATTATCCGCATTGCTATGGAGATGTCAGAGTTGGAGCTGGAATGAAACAGCTTCCCCAGGGACGCGGCTCGTTGTGCAGCAGAAGTCTTCAGTCCTCTTGCAGGAATGGTCTCAGGGCCCATTGCCTTTATCCTATCTACTTTGTTCACCTGTGTTTTCAAGTCACGTGCAGCAAATCAAATTGATTGAAGACGGGCATCTGTGATTCTGTGGACATCATGGCGAGGGTGAGGTTAATCATCCACTCAACACTTCTGGTATAGTATCGTACCAAAACTACATTCTTAACTATTACACTGATGTACAGGCCTGTTCCATTACTTAGGATGGGGATTTTAGTGGAGCGGTCTCCTCCATGAAGTTGTTTAACCGTCCATCACCTTTTATGGCTGGATGTGACAGGTTTGTTGCTTTGTTGGTGTTGGGATCATTGCACCCTCTATCAGACGTTAGTTCTGCTGTTTGGAATGCAGTCAATTTTGGCAGCTTTAACGAGTTGTCATCAGGCTTAGGTACACATGATTCGGACACTGGCACGTTCACTAGTATATCACTGAACAATAGATCAACATGGTTGGAATGGTATACCAAGGGATCATCCCAGGAAAAACATTAAAGATTGTGCTTGAATATAATTCTGCTTCTGCTGCTGCTGCTGCTGTGGTCTACAGAACCACATCTATGCCAGAAAATCACTATTTAAGAAAGTTTGGAGATTTAGATCATGTAAAGTACTTACAGATGAGTTTTGACATGGAAATGGATTGAGTGCAATGAAGGACTAGTGATGAAGGAGGAGTGAAAGCGTCATAGACTCTAAGAATCATGCAATATGCAAACAGACCTTTCGGCTTAATGCTCACCTGGTTTCCTAAATTGAATTATTACAATTTTTCTTCTTTTAGCAAAGAGCCCCTCCAAACATTTCCTATTCATGTACACATCCAATTGTCTTTCAAATGTTGTATTTATACATCCCAATGCGACTTCCTATGACAGCTCTCTACCTATATCCACCACCCTCTGAGAGAAACAACTGTCCTCTTGATATCGTTTAAATGTCTTCCCTCTCGCCTTAAAACTATCCTCTCTTGTTCTGGACATACCCACCAGTGGTAAAAGATCTTGTCTATTCATCCTATCCATGCCTCTCATTAGGAAATAAAGGTCACCTCCCAGCCTCCAACGCAAAAGGAACAAAATCCCAGCCTTATATCTCAAAACCTTCGGTCTCTGTCACATCATTTTAAATACTCTTACCCTCGTCCCAGTTTATAACATCCTTCCTATTGCATGGCGACAAGAATTGTACTCAGTACACCAAATGTGGCCTTACTATTCTCTTGTAGAATCACGGCATGATGCTCCAATTCCTGTAATCACTGCTCTGACCAATGGACGTCAGCTTGCCATATGCCTTATTCACTGCCCTGTCAACAGACGACTCCACTTTCATGGAACTATAACCTGGTTCCTGGATCTCTACTTGGCAACACTCCCTAGCATGCTACCACTTACTAAAATAAATCCTACACTCGTTTGCCTAACAAAGTGCAATATCTCACATTTATCTGCATGAAGCTCCATCAGCCAATCCTCAACCCACTTTCCAAGTGGATCAAGATATCTTTATTCCCTAAGACAGCCTTCTTCATTGTCCACCATAACTTCAATTTTGGGGATTTCTTCTCCAAATTAATATCCATGGTTCCAATATTCTCATCCAAATCATTTACAAAAACAATGCGCAACAGCCTGGTCATTGCGGCACAACGCTGCACTCAGGCCCCCAATTCGAACAGCAAATTTCTCCCAAAACCCTCTGTTTCCTTCAGTCAAGCCAGTTTTGCATCTAATTGGATAGCTCTCCCTGATCTCATGTGATCTAACCTTATTAACCAGGCGACCATGAGGAACCTTGTTGGGCCTCACTAAGGTCCACTTAGACAATGTATGCTGCTTTACCTTCATCTATCTTCCCAATCACCTCTTCAAAAACTGCAATCTAGTTTGTGAGATATGGATTCCTAGACATAAAGCTGTGCTGAATATCAGTAATCAGTCCTTGCCTTTCCAAATGCATGTAAATCCTGCCTCTCAGAATCTCCTACAAACACATCTCCACCCTTGACATCAAACTCACTGGTCTGTAGTTCCCGAGGTTTTCTTTGCAGCCAAATTACAAATAATGTTACAACATTAGCTGTCTTCCTGTCCTCCAGGACCTCATCCGTGGCTGTGAATGATACACTAAGAAAGTCAAGAGAACTGCAGATTTTGTAAACCAGAAACTAAGACAGAAATATGCTGGAAAAGCTTTGCAGGTCTGGCAGCATCTGTGCAGAGGAGTCCGAGTTAATGTGTTACAACACGGGGGAAACCACGCCCTCCGACACGCCCCCCCCCCCCACCACCACCACCACCACCACCACCCCGAGCTAATTTAACCTTGCAACACAGAAATAATTTAAACCATTTTGTAATCTGTAAAATTTTGGAAGGCCAATAACTATCCTAAAGGTCACTATTTAAAGAAAAAATTGTCAACTTTTTTTTAAAGACTAACAGAGAATAATTGACTAACAACTATTTGCAACTCCTTTTTGTGACCTATCTTTTACTTTCCCTTCTACAGTACTGGTCCGGCAACCTTCCCGCTTCCACCCCCCCCCCCCCCACCAATTAAGATATACCAAAACATTCAAATTTCAGAATCAGCCAGCTGTCGAATCTTCTCTTTGTAACTTCTTCTGTTTGCCAAATGCCAAACTTAAACTCATTCGCAGTTTAGCTTCTTGGACATAATTTAAACGGATTGATCAAATTTGATTTTATTTTTTATCTCATAGCAACCGAGGTACTGCCAGCTGCTGAACCAAATGTTACATTGTAAATTTTCCAGAACTGACTGTGCTTGGAAATCCTTCAACTCTCTTAAAGGTACAGTACCCTTCACACGTTCATAGCACTTTCTTTTTCAAGAAAGAACCATCATAATGGAAACACCTGTCATTTGTTTTTCTATTCTTCAAACATTACCATAACAGACAGAAAACTGAAATCTAAGTTCACCTCAACTCCTTCCCATTTACTTATATTTAACATTGGATAAATACAAATCTCGTCTAAACTTTATCAGTTAAATCGGTGAAAACGCATCTGCGATTACATTCTTACTACAAGCTACATGTAAGATTTTAAATTAGAAGTCTGTAACATAATCCTCCAATGAAATAGTTTTTAAAGCGTTCAAGAATGTAAGCAGATTGGGCTCCATGTACACAACCGTCTCCAACACGCTGTTTGTGAATACACATCAAAATGTTATAAGGATAGTACCAAACTCAATAGTTCTTTCTCAATCGTAGAATATTTTCTCTGGTAGATGTTGAGTTTCTTTGAAAAGTACGATCCCACCTCATTGTCCTGTAGCAGTACAGCTTCGACTCCTATGTCACTCCTGTCGACGGCAACTTGGAAAGTTTTTCAAGCATTTGGTGTAGCTGAAACTGGTTTGGTGGTCAATATTTCTTTTTAATGGTCGAATGCTTCCTGGCATTGTTCTTTCAACCAAAAAGTTGTGCTCTTCTTCAGCAAGTCGGATAATGGTGCCACTACACTGCTGAAGTTTGGAACAGACATCTGATAGAATCTGCTGACTCTGAAGGAGCGAAGCACCTTTTTCTTCGAGGTTGGTCGTGGAAATTACTCGGTTGCTTTTGTCTTTGTGTTCCATGAGATCAATCTTCCATGACCGATATTTTGTCCCTAGAACATCATGTCTGCTTTCACGAATTCTGTTTTGTTTAATTTTATCACCAGTTTTGTTTCTTGTACTCCTTCAAAAAGCTCTGCCAACTGTACCAAGTGATCTTTCCAGGACTTAGTAAAGATCACTACATCATCTAAACAGACTGCACAGTTTATTAATCCGGCCACAACTCTCTTCATGGGTCTTTGCAATGATTTCAGTGTGTTCGTCATTCCAAAGGGCATCACTTTGAAATGTTACAGACCATTTGGCGATACAATTCAGAATTTTCTTTCACTGTCTCTGATAAAGGTACCTGCCAGAATCCACTCATTAACTCCAACTTCGTGATGTAACTGACTTGTCCAACTTTCTGTATACAGTCCTTCAATGTCGGTATTGGATATAAGTCTGATTTTGTAACAATGTTGACCTTCCAATAATCCAAGCAAAATCATTGAGTTCCATCCGGTTTGGGAACTAAGATGATCAGCGAGCTCCAATCGCTCGGGCTTGGTTCGATGATGTCCTCATTGAGCATGTACTCCACCTCCTTCTGGAACTGTCTGGCTTTGAGAGGATTATCTCAATAAATTGGATTGTCTTACCGGAACAGTATTTCCTACATCTACTTCATGTACAATAGCATTACTTCTCCCCCCACACACATGATTCTATCATATGTCCTCATATTGCAATAACAAACCTTTCAAATGTGTTCTATGCTCCTGAGACAGATAGTTTACTAATCTATCCCACTGCTCAAAGACTTCTACATTTTAGATGTATTTTGAGGCACATCAACATCCACGACATTTGGATTTGATTCCTCACTCTGTAGAGCAGTAACTAACAGCTGTTTCTCCAACTCTTTCTCTCCTCTACTTTTCAGGAGGGGACCTAAACACTCATTTATAACCCACATAAAGGAGTCTTCGAATGTGGGAATTGGCAACAGTGGTGCTAGTTTCTTTACTGTCCGTGGTCTACCTACCATTTGGCATGAATGACATGTATGCCAAACGTTAACCACATCTTTGTGCATTCCAGGTCAATAAAATGTTTTTGTCCCTTAGCCCGAGTCTTTCTTACCCTTCGGTTACCTCCGACAGGTACTTCATATGCTACCTGTAAAACGTCCTGTCTCTATGCTACCAGCAACACAATCTAGTGCACCTTAGCACATTTCTACTCTGCACTAACCTGATGTGTTCTCCATTTCTGTCTAAAGATCTATCTTTCAGATAATAACCCTCATGAATATCCTCTGCCTCACTTTCAGAGTACACATCCACATATATATATATCTTTTATCGTCTTGTCTGTCTGTTGCAAGTCCCTTAGCCTTTCAGGACAAAACACCTCTGTCTGACCCACTGCCTGTTCAGGTTTTCCCTACACCATTACGGCAAACAGGGTGTCCATTAACAGAACCTCAACGCCTTCATCTTTGTCTTTAGTTTGTCATTCGTGCTGTGACTTATAATCGTGGGATATGGTTACTGCACAGCCTAGGGAAATACCAGGATATTTCCGATTTAACACTTCAGTTTCTTTGTCTTCCTTGGGCTTCTCCACAACAAGCAATGTCACTCCGAACTTGGACCCTGCTAAATCCTTCCCAAGAACAAACTGGATTCCTGGATCTGACAGTCTGTCGGTCATTCCCACTATAACTTCCCCAGTCTTGAGTAGGCACTCCAAAATGATCTTACATAGGGAAATACTAAATTTCTGTCCATCGTTCCCATAAATTAATACATTCTGGGGTAACTGATCAAAAAGACTACGAATTTATTCATCTCTTACTGTTAGCGACTGGTTAATTCATGTACCTCTCAATATTATAACTTCTTGGCTTTCTACCACTGTGATTTCTGAGTAAACATTATTCACAGAGGCAAATTCTTTATTGAGATAAGGTACTAACTCCATACCCAGCCCCTGTCTAAGCTGTGTACTTTCCTGCAGCTTCTCAGCACGTGTTGGGGTCTCCTTTAAAACTTTCACGAATGCCACTGGCTTAGCTTCTTTTACCACATCTTTTCCAACAGTCCCTTACTTAACAATCAGCACTGTGACCATACATATCCCTCCTTGTGTCAGTGGAAACACCTTTTCCCAATGCTCTTCTGAAACCACCGCCACTTAATTTTCTGTGCCCCACTCCATTACAGTGAAAACGCCTGAGGCCTTTCACCTCCTTTCCACTAACTTGGGCAGCTTTTTTAACCAGTGGTAAACTCATATATTCTACTCTTTCTTTTATAGTGTAGCATCTCCCCTTCTCCCAAATTCTATCCCACACAGGCCGAAATTATGGCTGGAAGCTTGTCTTATGCAGTAACATGTATTCATCTGTTAATTCTCCTGCCTTTCTCAATTCCTGAACTTTCTGTTCCTCCACGTGATTTATTATCATCTCTGGAAGTGAGGTTTTAAACTCCTCCAGCAGAATAATCTCCCTTAGAGCCTCATAGGTCTTATCTATCTTTAAAGCCTGCCCCCATCTATCAACATGCCCATGTTTAATTCTTTCTAACTCAACATAAGGCTGACCTGGTTCCTTCTTTATGTTTCTGAACTGCTATCTATATACTTCCAGTACCAATTTGTAAGCACATAAAATACGTCGTTTCACCTCTTCATAATTTCTTAACCCCTCGTCTGACAGAGCAGCAAATACCCCACTAACCCTGCCTACAAATTTATTCTGAACTAACATTACCCAAAAATCCTTGCACCACTCTACCTGCCTAGTCAATTTTTCAAATGAAATAATGAAGGCTTCAACATCTTTCTCATCAAAATGTGGCAGAGTTTTCAGATAGTTGTATATTTCACTAATGTCCCTTTTAAGCTCCATCCTGTTCACTTGACTTTGCTGACGAAATCGCAACTTCTCAAGTTCAAACTTGCTCTCTCTTTGCTCAGCTAAGAACTTTCTCCTCTCTCTTTATTCCTCTCCCTCTCTTCCCTCTTGCTTTCTCTTTCTTCTCTCTCTTTCTCTCTCCCTTTGTTTATCTTTAAACTGCATTTTCTTCAATTGTAATTTATTTTTTGCTAAATCTCCTGCACTTGTCTGTTTCTCTGACACACCTTAGTGTTTGACTAATTTCCTATCAATTTCAGCTTTACTCTTGTTCTTGGTTCAACCCAAATCTAAATTCTTTGTGAATTATAAATGTTTGGCCTTTATCTTTCCTTCTAAATACCCTCGGCAAATGTGAGAAATCATCTTCAAATCCCAGAACCTCTTTAACATTTTTAAAGAGCCATTTCTCTCACTTTAGATTTAACCAACTGCAAGTCACTGAAATTAAACAAAGTGTCTCACCGACTTTTTATTTAAAGCTCTCGGACAATAACGTGTAAATAATTAAATGTGCTGTGCATTTTCATACCCTAAACCTATTTAACTCTGCCCAAATATCAGACGGGATCTGTCTAAACTTGCTCAAATTGCAGACAAAAGGCCCCAAACTGTTATGACACAGAGAAAACCCCTCTCCTAATCTGAACCAGCCACCGAGAAAAAAGTTCACCTCATGCTGGAATCTGTTAAATTTCGAAAGGCAAAGATTCATTTACAGAGGTCGCTATTTAAAGTAAAATGAACAATTTTGTTATTTAAGTCCAACAGGGAATATTAAAATGAACCATTATTTAGAACTGATTCGTTAAAACTATCTTTTACCTCCAACTCTACAATACTGGTCTGATAAAAAAAAACACCGTGATTAAGATTTAAAAAAAACGTAATCACATTTCAAAACTAGTCAGCTTTGTCAATTCTCCTTTGTAGACTTTTCTCTGTAGATTTTTTATCTCGGTTGGCTTCGATGTTCTGCTGTGCAAACATCTGACAGTTCAGCTACGTTTCAGAAAGCTCTTCAGCTAGCAGTCTATCTTTGGGGATGCCTTTTGCAGTTCTCTCCCTAAATGTTCAAACTGTCTGGTTTAACACCTCAAAACATTGGATTATTTCATTGATTTTGTTATCATCAAATACATTATATTTCAAACTCCATTGGATTTCAGCGTGTTGGGACATAGTTAAACTTACTGGCCAAATTTGATTTTTTTTTTTTACCATGACAACTCTACTCGCTATTTACTCCTTAGTCAAATGTTACATTTAAACTGTTTTCAGAACAATGCACACCTCTACACCTTCATAACAATATCGTTTGTCAGCCCTACATAGTTTTCCATAAATTTGATCACCTAAGTTCTCATAATTGTCTTTTCTGTTAAAAAAAACGTTTTCTCTCATCCTTCCTTTGTCTAAATCCTTCTTTCCAGTTATGATTCCAATTACTTACAATGTTACTGGTATTCTTCGACAAAGTAATACATTGTGTGTGTTTTGTGAATAATCCTCTGTAATTGAACTGAGATAAAATAATGAGATGCAAACATATTCCCATCTGAAGAAGTAAATGTGCAACTTTTCAGAGCTTTCTGATATTAAAAAAAAATGCAAAAACCTCCTTTATTCTGGATTGGGAAAGTGAACAAATGACGTTCACGAGACAGGACATGAGTAATTCAATAAAACTTTACTGGAATCATTGAATGACCAAATATTTAGTTTTCTCCTGAGAGTACAAATTCAGCTTTGTTTCAAGTCAGAGTTGCGTATACTTTTATCAATATGTAAATATCATTGGTGACAAAACTAGAAGTTGCTGGTAATGCTCAGTATTTCTGGAAGTATCTGTTGTGATAAAGCAGATTCAACATTGGGTAATAGAATGGGTCTAGGTTGTTCACTTTATTCCAATGGTGTTCAGCGATGTGCCGGTTACGTGCATTACTCAGGGGAAAATGCGGAGTAATAGAGTAAGGGAATGGGTCAGAGTGCATTACACTATGGAGGGTCAGCGTGGACGTGTTGTGTGAAATGGCCTGTTTCCCCACCGCAGTGATTCCTTGATTTTATCAATTCTTAATACAAAGGGCGATTGGTGCGAGGACCAGGGGTGTCACCGAGCATGTTCAGGGTACACTGAAGGGGGAGGGTGAACAGCCAGCGGTCGTGGTACACATTGATACGAATGACATCCGTAAGAGGAGTGAAAGGTCCAGCAAAGAATGTTTAGGAAGCGAGGCCTGAGTTTAAAAACAGGATCTCCATGGTTGTGTGGGAAATAGAACCCACTGACTTCAATAATTTCCGTCCGAGACAAGATCTGAAGCAGCAATATCGTTTATTATACTCTTGCGAGAGTAGTGCCTATAAGTTAGACACACCGAGTTTAACAAGTACACAACTTCTTATACAATTCATTCCTGTTTTACTCCTCCCCCGCTTATTCCATTGCATCTCCGCTGTTTACATCTCCCACTTCTCTCAACACAGCTGCTTATCTCTTGCCTCATCTGGCCTTGTTCATGACAAAAATGCATTTCCTGCTTGTCTGTTTCACTACATACCTCTGTGGCCTATCTTTATATATCCTCCTTGACTGCCATCTGCTTCCTTGTTTGCAAAAGCAACATTTCCTTCCATTCTTTGCCCATACTGAGCCTTATGACCACTTGATTGTGTTTTTTTTTGCAGAAGCGGGAAACAGATGCTTATAACTGTTTATAGAAGCATATCTCCCTTAACCTACACCCCTCTTCCTCTTTCAGGAATCAGCCTTGTGATCGTTGCAGATAACAACATATATAATTACTCCTCACTATTCCCCCTTTTTGTTTTTACATTCAATTGTTGTTTCTGTAATTTTTCCTTTAAGCCTCGCCCCAAAATTCGCAAACATCATTCGTGAGACTTCATCCATCTTGGTCTTTCTCATCCCCTCATTATTTACTAGAAAAAGGTCCTTCTTCCTGATTCCCTTTTAATGGCATCTGTTTAATTAAGGCTGTCTCAATCAGTCTTTGGGTGAGCCCTCGTACACAGCGTACGATGCAACTGCCAATGGTTACCAGTACCCCGGATACTACTATCAGGGAAGTAAGGATGGAAACCACCCCCCACTTCAATTTTCCAAACCATGATTCAAGCCATCCCGTGAGAGATGTGACCTCTCCTGAATTATCAGCTAGTTCTTCTGCTAAGGTAGTTAATCCCATTAAGACCCGAGTAATTAAACCATCAGGTGCAGTGTTATTAGGAATGAAGGTACAACAGCTTCCTCCTAACATCACACACACACCTCTTTTTTGCCATTAGAACCATATCAAGGGCCATTCTGTTTTCCCATGCCATCCTACTTGTCGCATCAAGCTGTTCTGATGTTCCTTTAACAGCATCTCTTGTATAATTTATAAATCGCTTTTGATTATGGAAAATGTAAATGATCCAATCTACATTTTTATTAACTGTTACCCACAAAAAGAGAGTTGACTCAAAGCCTGCAGCAATCTGGTTGCGAGCCTTGAAAATCAGGTACACCCCCGGGACTCCTGTAGAATTGAGATACATCCTGTCATCGAAAGAAGAATCGAAGATTGATCTCTTACTCCTTCTCTTTTATCCTACTATATTTTCCTTCTCAAATGCCAGGGTAAATCGAAATGCCAATTGTACAATTGCACATATCTCTCTCCAATTTGGAGGTAGGGTGGGTCTCAATATTTTGCCTCCATAGTACCACCACAGATCCGCTCGGGGAACTTTGGTGCTGAGTAGTTCCCTCCATTGTCTGTATCGGTGAAATTCTTATTCTCTGTACATAATTTCAGCTCCCTCAAATCCCTCGACCAATTTGTATCTCGCCTATGCACATATGATGTGTGATTTCCGACTGCGGCTGAAAACTTGGCGGGGGGTGGGGGGGTGGTGCTATGTGGTTTTTTAAGTCTTTCATCTCCAAAGGAGGGAACGTCAGAGATAGGGAGGTGCAATTCCTATCATAACATGCTGTTGTATCCTGATACAGGGCTATCATACATTCCATGCCCATCCTGTCTCACTTCCACCCAAGTGGAAAGGGAACCACCTGGGCCACTGGTCTACCGGAGGCACATGCATAGCAACCGCTCTTATTCAGACTTTTTACAGTGTACTTTACCCATTCTACCCAGGCATATGCATCCCCGTATTTTACAGTGTACTTTACCCATTCTACCCAGGCATATGCATCTATTTTGATGGTCGGTTTCAAGTCCTTTACCTCTATAATTTTTACTACTTTACGGTTATCGGGAGGGGTGGAAGGTTGTATCTTATTATCCAGTAGTTATGCCCATTTTCCCTGTCCTACGCTAATTCGAAAACAACAGCCCGAGAAGTCATTCCCGTTTGTTGTCATTTCTATCCTAAATGTTTCATTAAATTGTACCTGATAGGTGCCATCCCCCCCACCCCCTTGATTTCCTTCGTGCCATGTGGTTTTCTTTATTGTGAGGTATATTGGGTTACACTCTTTATCGGGACAATTGAAAGCTGGTCGAAGGGGCCCGGTGTACTGTGACGTGACTATTATACCAAGTACCATCCACAAGGCCATCCCCATAGGATTTAAGATGTCTCTCTGAGCTGCAGTACTGTCTTTGATTATCTACGTCCCCTCAATTTACTAATCTGCATCCATCAGCGTCTATTACTTGTGGATTATCAGATATAGGAACCATTAATAACACATATGAAAATGATGTTTGACACAATCCCAACACTAACAGAGCTAGTATCATAACTCTAAGCATCCCCAGCATTCTCAAAAATCATGCTGAAGCACCAAAAGTCTTAATATATAATCCTATGGAAATAATCCCGCGCTCACGTCGCCACTGCATAATCAGTTACACAAAGTCTCCTTAGCCTGAGTTTCAGCGGGCCTTGCGTTGATTCGGCTGTCCACAAGTCTTCCTCAACTGGAGATTCCACTCGCCCTTTGATCCGAGTGTAGTGAGTCCAGTCTTTCTCGACGTCTTTATTGCCGTTTCTGTCAAAAGAGCTTGGTAAAACTGTAATTGCGCAGTTCTGTTTGTTTACCAGTCACTTGTGATTTCTCATTCAATTTCTGTAATTTTTTTGCTCGAGCACATTCATTTTTAAGAACCTCGACAGATTTCATAGCACCATTTGCAGTTAATTCAATCCTCAATTTTGTGGCAGTATTTTGTCATGAGCGCAAAACTGATTCTTTGTGCGTCTCATCACAAAACTGTCACCCTAATCCAATTAACTCTCTTGTTCCTGCTCCCTTGAGCTTAAAATTTAAGGATGACCTTGCTGCCCCCGTATCGACTAGGAAAATGACGTACTTATTATAAAGCCACACCTTTAAATTTATCAAGTATCCCTGGTAGGCCCCAGGGAGCAGGAACCTCTGACACACCTATTCTTCATCGAAATTCATAAGCAATATCGCCCTCTCTTCCCTTTTCAGATCCGGACACTCCCGCTTAAAGTGAGCTGCTTTTCCACAGCAATAACATCCGGCCTGTGGGGATTTCCACCTCGATCCCCATTCCTGTCCACCAAACACCTTAACATCTCCTCCCTTTATTTTCAACATCCTGCCCACTACCATTCTGGTTTCTTCTCCTTTTAGTTTTGACCTTTTTTTTATTAACTCATCAACCGTGGCTACCATTATTTTTGCCTTTTGTTTCTGCTTCTTATGTTATGTTATGTTATGTTATGTTGCCAGATGTTTGTTTGCTCCCTATAACTTCAAATACCAATTCATGAATTTATGCTTGTTTACCTTTAAAGCCTGTTCTTAACTATGCATTTTGAAACCTTACTTGTAAATATATATTTATATATTATAAATTCATTTATTCAGTATTTAATACTTAAAATGTAAAATACATACAGTTCCCAACTTTGAAATCCACTATAATTAAGGGTTTTATTCCTTTAATGTAATACTAAAATTAGTTTTCTTAAGTATTCCTGACCAGTCATTACTCAATTACAATGCCATCGGGCGTGAAATAACCGGAGGTGCCTTAAAATGATTTGTCTATTCAAGTTTAAAAAAAACTTCTAATGCATGAATAATGGCCGAATCCAAGGTCTCAGATATTAACCAGAGGAATTTTAAAATTACAATCTAATGTTGAACTGAAACGTTAATTGCCCTCCATATATCTCTAATATGTAAGGATAAAAGAGATTGGTTAGAAACTGTTAGTGAGGTAGTCATGACCTGTAACAGAACAGGAGTTAACATTTTATTTCATAATCACTGTAAAATCCTTAACCTTAAAATAAATCATGTTAAATTTCAATAATAGAAATCAGATTCAAAACAATCCCGGATCTCAAGCTCAAGGGAACAAAGCACAAACACGCAGTCACCAACAAACAAATGTGCATTCAAAGCAAATCACCAGCTGAACAGGAATTGGGATCAGAGTACCCTGGGTGTGGTTGGGGTGAGAGTCTGCTAGGTTTGACTGGATGAACCAATTGGTAAGGGGACCCTCAAAGAATTGTCATCGAACGTATGAGGGATTGTTTCTTCGAGTAACATCTCAAGGAACCAGAGAACTGGCTTTGCGATAATATAATGAACAAGGAGTGATAAATCACACTGTAGTACGAGATCATCTTAGAAAGAGTGACCACAACTTGCTGCAGTTTCACATTCAGACTGAAACAGTGAAGAAAGAGTCACAGATGTGAGGTTTAGTGTTGGACAATGATAATTTACTGGCCTGAGGAAGGGCTTGGACTGAGTGAACTTCGCAAAAAAATAAAGAGCGGGACACTTGAAGAACAGTGGCAACTACTTCGGGAGATAGTCCAAACTCCTTAATTAAAGTGTAATTCTGAGTGGGAGAGGAATTTTAAAAAGGTGAAAAGTGAACCATGTCTTAACAAGGAAATCAATACTGACATGAAGGTGATGGCCTGGTGGCTTTACCACCGACTGCTGACCCAGATAATGTTCTGGGGACTCAGGTTCAAATGCCGCCATGGCAAATGGAGGAAATTAAATTCAAAATGAATTAGGAATTAAGAGTCTATTGATGATAGTGAATCTATAGCTTATTGTTTGAAACATCCATATGTTTCATGAATGTCCATTAGAATGGGAAACCACCATCCTTACCTGGTCTGACCTACATGTGACTTCAACCCACACATATTTGGTTGACGCTTAACTGTCCTCTGGGCAATTAGAGAATGACAATGAGTGCTGTCTAACCAGTGACGCCATCATCCTATGAATGGAATAAAGAAAAAAGTTTTAATTGTTCGCAAACTTTTTCTGAAAACCAAATCAAAATAGCTACTAAGGAAAATGAGTAGAAAACATACGAATTGATAGAGAACACTTCTCCGAGTAGATAAAAAGTAAAAGAAAATGCTGAACGTAAATGTTGGCCTTTTAGAGAATGAAAACGGAGGGGTAGCAATGGGAAACTCAGAATTGGCAGAGATAAAGCCAATATTTGCTGTTTTCACAGTGGAAGATAATTTCTTCCCAAAATTTACAACAACTGCAAAGGATCTTGATGGAAGTACGATGTTGAGGGAAAAGGTATTAAACACATTGATGGGATGAGAGGGAGTTCAGGCCCTCGGCCTGCAGTCTATCGTATTAAAGGAGGTAACAGCAGAGGTGCCTAATGTGTTAATTACGATATTCAAAAAATCCTTTGATTCTGGAACTGTGTTGAATTGTTGGAAAATTAATGATGTGACACTCGTATTCAAAACAAGAAATAGGAAAAATGACAAACTTTAGACCAGTGAGTTTTAACTGTGTAGTGGGGAAGTTACTTCAGTCAACCATAAAGTAGGAAATAACTGAACATTTGGAAACTAGTTAGATAGTTGGGTGACTGTCAGGAAATATAAGAAGGTAGTTCAAATGTCTCCGGCGGCTATTCCTCTATCAAAATGCTTTCAGCTTTTCGAACAGCTGAAGGGGATTGTCTCTCTTAGGAAAACGGAAGAGCAATCAATTATTGGACAATTGGAATGATTCTTATGTTCAGCAGGGTTTGAGACGAGTTAGTAGAATTATTGCTTCAGTGGACTATTCTATCGGGACATCAACAGGAGATTCTGGGGCATTGACCATGAATTTAGGATGGTTTGTTGCGAGGATTAAAAACGTTTCGAACCATTTCAAGCACGTTGTTAAAAATGAGATTGAATAGCCAAACATTATTGTAGATAATGGCAGGAATGACATGTTTTAGGTAAAGATTAAAACAGTACAGAGTGAACATAAGAGGTGAGGTAGAGTATCAAAAATAAAACCGTTAAAGCAATACTTTCTTGATTACTCCCAATGCCAAACTCAACTCGGAAGGAACAAAGGGTTTAAGGAGAAAAATCAACGGCTGAAGAGCTATTGTGTTATTGAGGGATTTAGATGTTTGGGAAATTGGAATCTATTTTAAAATAGAAATGACCTGTTCAGAAAAGATTTATCTAATCTAAACTGGAAAGCAATGAATATCTTAGCAGGGAGATTTGCTCATTCTATGTAGGGAAACTTTATATTGATAGAGACGGCAAGAGGCATATTCCAAGTAGCAGTACAAATGGCAGGATGGTTAGAGAAGTTTATGAATGTGAGGAGAGCATGTCAATTAGAAAAGAAAAACGTGAAAATCAAGAGTATATAGTAATTCTGAAGCATGAGATTGCATTTATTTCAATGTAAGGGGTCTTACAGGGAAGGCTAGTGAACTGAAGGCATGTGTAAGAACATGGGATTGGGACATCATATGTATTACAGAAAATTGGTTGAGAGCAGTCCAAGTCGAGAGTGTAGTTCTGGGAAAGCACAGCAAGTCAGGCAGCATGTGAGGAGCAGGAAAGTCAATATTTTGGGCAAATACGCCTCAACAGGAATGGGCTGATGAAGGGCTTTTGCTTGAAGCATCGATTTTCCTGCTCCTCGGATGCTGCCTGACAAGCGTCCTTTTCCACCACCACACTCTCCACTCTAATCACCAGCATCTGCAGTCCTCACTTATGCCTGAACGAGGTTCAAGAACGGCAATTCAATATTCCAGGTGTTAAGAGTCATAGAAAGGATGGAAACAGACATGCGGAGGGCAGGGTGGGGGAGGTCTACCATTTTTGATTAAGAAATAAATTATTGCGGTAACTGGGGAAGATATTTCTGAAAAATCATCCAGTTAAAATATGCATGTAGTATTAAAAATAAGAAAATAAAGTTCATTTTGAACATATTGCGCTAAATGGTAACTATATTGGTCGAAATTAAAAATAAGAAAGGAAAGAGCACGTTGGTTGTATTGTACCGTATGCTCTCCAACAGTAAGAAAGAAATTGAGAAACAGACATGTAGGGAGATCTCGGGTATATTTAAGCTTAATAAGGTTGTAATAATGGGGGATTTCAATTTTCTAAAAATTGATTGGGACTACCACAGTTAATGGGTTGGGTGATGAAGAATTTCTCAAATGTGTTCACGAAAATTTTCTTCATCATTATGCGGATGATTCTAACAGAGAAAGAGCAAACTAGGCCTTCTTTTGTGCAATAGGCAGGGCGAGTTACTGAAGTAAACGTGAGGGAATATTTTGGGTTTTGCAATCATAACTCTATTAGTTTCATAATGGTTATGGAAAATAATAAGCCTTTCATTATTGTTTGTTTTAATTGGGGTACCATAAATTGAAATGGAATTGGACAAGGACTTACCAAGTTTTATTGGAGTAGAGTGTTAGCAGATAAAACAATGTCTGACAAGTGGGAGGCATTCCACAGTGTAACGTCAGGAATTGAGAGTCATTATGTCACTTTTAGAGTGAAGGGTAATGCTGGTAAGCTTAAAGAACAATGGACAACTACAGTTATTGAGATTTTATTCGAGAATCAAAGAAAACCTTACTTTAGATATAGACAACTTTATTCAATTTCATCCCTTAGTCAATATAAAGAGTCTGGGGCATTATTTCGAGAGAAATCACGAAAGCAAAAAGGAGATATGAGATAGCATGGGCAGATAAGGTTAAGGATAATCCAAAGATATTGTGCAACTACATTAACAGCAATAGGGTTAGATCAGATCACTTACAGTGTGGAAACAGGCCCTTTGGCCCAACAAGCCCACACCACCCCGCAGAAGCGTAACCCACCCATACATTTACCCCTTACCTAACACTAAAGGCAATTTAGCATGGCCAATTCACCTGACGTGCATATCGTTGGACTGTGGGAGGAAACCGGAGCACCCGGAGGAATCCCACGGGGAGAGCGTGCAAACTCCACACAGTTAGTCGCCGGAGGCGGGAATTGAACCCGGATCTCAGGCGCTGTGAGGCAGCAGTGCTCACCAATGTGCCACCGCGCCGCCCATAACCCACGGAGAGGGTAAGGCCTCTTAAAGATCATAAAGGATATCGATGTTTTGAACCAATAAGATGGAGAATAAAATCATCTCATTCCCGGTTCACTAGACAGCAACAAACACACACTATTGCCTGCACCTCACATTCATCCAGCTTGAAATCTATCTGCTATTTGTCAATCTCTTGACCCGCTCGCTCAAGATCCTTTTGTATTCTTAGAAAACCTTCTTCACTATCCACGATGCCACCAGTTTTGGTGTCATCCGCAAACTTATGAACCGTGCCTTCGATATTCTCACGCAAATAATTTACATAAATAACAAACATTGAAAACGCAAAAGCAACCTTCGTGGATCACTGCTAGGCACAAGTCTTCAGTCCAAAAGCAACCACCCACCATTACTCTCTGTCTCCTGTCATTGCACCAATTGAAAGTGCTGGAGAGAAACCCCAAAGTTCCGGCAGTATCAGAGCAGACAAAAATGGAATTAACTCTTTTTGAGTCCAACATAACTTGTTCGGAACAGTTTCATATAAGACTCGATATGTTAACTCTGCTTCTCTGCCCAGATCCTGCATCATCTGCTGCATTCCTCCTTCATTTTGCATTTGTATTTCTGATTTCCACTATCTCTAATATTTTGATATTTCTTGGTCGCTCTGGGTGTTGAAACCGATTATATTTGGACAACATCCTCCATTATTGTTCCCATCACTTGTGCCAGTGACACATGCATTGCACTGGAGTCTATTTCTTCTTTAAGTTCTGAAAATAAATACGCGGATCTCATCAAAGTAATTTTGATTTAAAAGGCCTTTTAGAGACAGCTTTACTTGATGAAAAAATAGGAATAGTTTATTAATTATGATATTGTCTGTGCGTTTTATGACTAAACTTGTCTCCTCAGTCTCTGAACATTTTCAATATATTTCTCTGAATAAGTACAATAAAGGTGGTGGTCATGCAGCCCATCATCTCTGCATCAACTCGGTATGAGCTGCATTCTCACTCTTACTCTGCTGTAACTCACTGCAACGAAAAACATTTTGTTATCTATGTCTGTTTTTATTTCTGAATATCCCTTCCAGATTTCAACAATCTCAACAACCTGTATAACCTGTGATTAAAAAGTCAATATATAAAATATAACTATGTACTTCACATTTAAAATTGCCCTATTCCATTCACATTGTTGTTCAACATTCCATATACCAGGGGTTATCATGTTATCTTGATCTGCATTGCATTTCATTCCATTTGTCAGAAACAGTGATGGCTGAATGCTAGTGACTGGGAGATATGGCTGCACTCCCCTCAGGTCAGCTCAGCCACTGGCCTCAGCCCTTTCTGTCTCATAGACATTATCATATTCATTCTATCCCTTACTAGTTATTTTAGACTTTTAATAAACAAGGTTATTATACATTGTTATGGACCAGGCCCGACCCGTCACAACATTCTTAAGAGTATAGCCCAGTCTGTAATGTTGCCATTTGTTAAAGGTAAGTGTATAGGGATATTCCAAGAGTAAATTAATTGGTCTGACTGTCGACTTTTAAACAAACAGAATGTATTTCCAAAAATAAGGAATGAAACACAATGAATCAAAATTCCTGTACCTGAATAATTCATCCTATCCAAAACTGACAGGACATCTCCAATTAATGATGCTGATTCGAATTACTTGCAACAATCCTAATAAACAAACCCCTGAGCACAAAGAGTAAACATTACCAAAAAAAACTTACGTGTTACAAAGTAAGAGGGCTGAAGGAAGGGGGAGAGCGTCCAGTTTCAACACTGAACCCGACTTAACTAACTCTCGAACTGAACTGACCTGTACAGCTGGAGACCTGGCCACATCCCCTTGAATGCACCAGTTTTTTTTAATGGCTTGAAAACCCTCTGTCTGAGGCATTATCTGTTAGGCAAAAAATACAGGACCCCAATGAAGCATTCATTATTGAGACATGTTGGAATCTTGGGACGTTTAGAACCTCTCTGAAAAGAAATCCTGGACAACATAACCTTATAAAGAGACCCCCTGTGTGACAACTCCCCCAATATAAAAACGAATCTTCAATATCCAAAGATGGCATCAGTTTTCAAAACCACCAAAAATTGTGGTTTATACTCTAAAATTCCCATATATCTTTGTATACAATAAACATGCGAACAGGCACAACTACATCCAGATTCAGTGTGTGGTACTTCCATCATTGAGTGTCTCCATTTGCGTCGGCAATCACTTTTTCAAGACTTTTTCAATTGAATTGTTGTAACAACAGGCCCCAGCTAAACAGTCTCGCATTGTTGTTATTAAATTTCTCCAAAAAGCCTTTATTGGGTTATGGACAGTGTAAATGGTTGTCTCTGATAAGTTGCTGGCAATGTAAACACTGAAATGTTGTCATAGCAACACAAAGCTTACAGTCTGTTTCTCAACTGTTGAATATTTCTACTAATGAACATTCAACTTCTTGGAGAAATACCCAATAGTTCTTTGTGTCTTCTTTTCGATTTCCTGCAGGAGCCCAGCACCGAAATCCACATTATTCACATTTAAATCCACCTTAAGTGGTTTTGCATATTCTGGTGTTTCTGATCGTGGGCAGTGGTTACCACATATTTCAAATTCCGCCAAATGCCTTCTGACAGTCCTCTGTCCAGTGAAACTTCTTGCCTTTCTTTAACAATTCAATGAGTGGAGCAGTCACACTGCGAAGGTCAGGTACAAACACTTGATAAAATCCACTTCGTCCCAGGAACTGTTTCTTTTGTCAACAGTATGGGAAATTCCCCAATTACCTACACTTTTAAATCTCATGGTACTGTGGGATATAGGTGAATTAATGTTACTTCTGCAATTCTGCAATTCCATTTTACAAAGTAAAATGAACTCACACCAGTGTGTAATTGTTTTAGCCACGAGCTGAGTCAACAAGAATGGAAACAATGTGGAGGAAATATATAATTGTTTTTGTATTAGCTAAAACTGTATGTCAGAAGGTAGACATTATGGGCAAGTAGATAAGATGTTGTGAGGGGATGAAGTTAAGCTAGATACGCCTGTACAAACAGTAGGTATAAACATGTGCTTCCCACTTTTACAAAAACACAGGAACAAACCCCAATTAAAAGGGTCATAGGGATCAGAACGGCCTCGGGAAAGGCACAGATGAAGGGGGTAGATAATGATGAAGAAAGGATAGGCCTAACAATGACCTACAGCAGGATGAGTTCAAACAGCCTTGTGAGACCAGAAATAAGCATTTTATCACAGACAAGGCCGGATAAGGCAAGAGGCAAACAGGGGTAATGGGGGCCGGACTTAGGGAAGTGGACGATGTAAGCAGGGGAGGGAGCAGTGTAAAACAATAGACATCAAATCATATAAATGTTATGTATGAATTGAATTTAGTGTGTGTATGTCTTCTGCCTCTTAGACACGGGAGATCACACCCACTTGCAAGTGTAAAATAAATGGCACTACTGATTCAGATCTTGTCTCGGACTGAAATTATTGAAGTGTGTGAGCTTTGTTTCTCACAATTGGGGGCTCGTCCGGGATTTTCTTCCATCACCGGGGGGAGTGGCTGGCCTTGGACACTGGGAAGACGCGTCCCGTTCCCCATTGAGGAGCGGTCTCGTGTCCTGGTTTGGTCTGCTCCCTTGGGTGACTGGTACGAATCCCACAAGAGAGACATCTGAATCAGACAGTGATAGGAGCTCGATAGACAATACGGCACAAAGGGGCCAGGCAACTCTGTGCACAGACCAAGGTAAGAAACCTGACTTTTAAGTATTGCCTTGGTGGCTGGGATTGAGTTTTAGTTGTTAATAAGGGACTAACGAAGGAACTCAATATGGGTTGTGCTGTGGGTAAGGAAAAAGCCTCCGGGAAAACAAAAGAAGGAAAAAGCAATGGAATTGGAGGCGGGGTCCCTTACAACATACCTCCAGAAAGTTCTTTGGGGAGGACGTTGTGGAATTGGCAAAATAATACTTGTACAGGGGAAAAAGATGATTAAATATTGTTGCTTCATATGGACTAAGGAATCCATTCTTCGTCCCGCCTCTTTTGGCCAAAATTCAGGTCGGACAAAGACTGGGTTTGTAAATATCTGAATTTATTTGTCAATGAGTGAGAGAGAGAGAGAGAGAATGAAGAGAGCTGTACAGCTGGTCGAAAGTTTAACCCTTTGTGATTTGGTTTGAATGCACATTTGTTTGTTGGTGATTGAAAGTTTGCGTTTTATTCCCTGGAGCTTGAGTTCCGGGACTGTTTTGAATCTGATTCTTATTATGGAAACTTAACATGATTTCTTTAAAGGTTAAGGATTCTATAGAGATTATGGAAAAAAAAGAATGATAACTCCTGTTCTTCTTACAGGTCATGACTGCCTTACTATCAGTTTCTAACTAATCTCTTTTATCTTTACATGAAAGCGATTTATGGAGGACAGTTGAAGTTTCAGTTCAACATTAGATTGTAGTAAAAACAAGATCCTATGGTTAATATCTGTGACCTTGGATTCGGCCATTGTTCATGCATTAGAAGTTTTTTTTTCTTTAAACTTGAATAGACAAATAATTTTAAGGCAGCTCTGATTATTTCAAGACCTATAGTATTGTAATTGAGCAATGATTGGTCAGGACTACTTAAGAAAACTAATTTTGGATTTAAATTAAGGGACTAAAACTGGGTGATTACAGTGGATTTCAAAATTGAGAACTGTATGCATGTTACATTTTGAATATTAAATACTGAATAAATGAACGTAAATATATAAATATATTTACAAGTTTGGAACAGGCTTTAAAGTTAGTCAAGCATGAATTGATGAATTGGTGTTTGACGTTATGGGGAGCTAGAAATATTGCAATATTTCTTTAAAAAAAAGAAAAAGGGGAAGAACGTAATGACTTATCCCCTTCG